>NW_024039148.1:470000-596764 GCF_016077235.1 Cyprinodon tularosa | reverse complement strand
AGACAGCTAATTTGATTATAGAAAACAGTAGTCTTGATTCTCCTCAGACTTTCACTATGGAATAGAGATTTAAGGTTGAATCTGTTACTACGAGTACCCCCCAGTCAAAAGTATTGATTGTCCAAAAGTGGAATGTACAATAACTGATAAAAAAAAAAAAAATAATAATAATATATATATATATATATATATATTACTTACTCTTTTACTTTGAGCATTTAACTCTTAGGCATTTTATGCTTTCCATCTCAAATAAAAAAACAAAACAAAACATATGTTGCTTGGAAGCAAGTAAGGAATCGAAATAAATACAAAATAAAAATCACATTATAAACCTGTATTTATAAAACTGGAGCTCCTTTGAGTAACTCCATTATAATCACATTAAACCTGATGAATTGGGAACAAAATACAGAACAGAATAATTCTTTGATGAGCTCCTATAGCTCAGTGTGAAAAACTGCTTGGTTTTGATGCATGTCAAAGCTGAAGGTGAACTCAAACATGCAAGAACAAAAACTTTTTTGGTTGAGAGAAGCTCGTTAAATTTTTCATTTGGGTCCTCACAAAACAAAAACAGATCCCAGCCCCATTTTATTTACTATTAATACGTAAGAAATAACATATTTTCATGTACCCCTTGCAATGCACTCACAGACCACTAGAGGTATGAGTAACCCTGGTTGGGAGCCATAGGCTATCATTAGATCATTAAAGGAATAGTACACCCAAAACATGATTAGCCTTCATTTTCTACTCACCCCCATGCTGAACAACACCCTGGAGTACTTTTTTGATATCTCAAATGCATCTGGAGATCTGGGAGGCTTCTTGCTGTCTGCTGACATTCAAATAATGGAGGTCTACGGTGCCCGAGACAGAAAGGTCCATAAAAGTCCACAAAAACGTGTCAATATTCCTCCAATGTATTCCAAGTGTCCTGAGTGGGTAGCGTCCATTTACTCGAAACGAAGTCATTTAGAATGTTTTTAGAGCATAAACAGTAGTGTATAGGATTTCCTGAAAGCGCGCACATGCAAACCAAACCAGCGCATTCAGCTCGGCAAAGAACTCATGCTCTTCCTCAACACTGAAGTCCTCAGACATTTTTCTTTCGTTGTTTCTTTCTTTGCACAGGTAAACAGCACATTTCTTCTTCTACGCTTGCATTATCAGCAGAGCAGACGCTGAATGCGCACTTTCATCTGGTTTCATGCTCTAAAAACATTCTAAATGACTTCGTTTCGAGTAAATTATGGACGCTACCCACTCAGGACACTTGGAATACATTGGACGAGCAGTATGGAGGAATATTGACACGTTTTTGTGGACTTTTATGGACCTTTCTGCCTCGGGCACCATAGACCTCCATTATTTGAATGTCAGCAGACAGCAAGAAGCCTCCCAGATCTCCAGATGCATTTGAGATATCAAAAAAGTACTCCAGAGTGTTGTTCAGCATGGGGGTGAGTAGAAAATGAAGGCTAATCATGTTTTGGGTGTACTATTCCTTTAATGTTCCTCTTATTTATTAGGCCCACAATTATGAAAAAAAACATAAATGGTTATTTTTGGTAGTTCTTATGTTGTGTACAATTTTACAAATACCCGAATTGTCAGATCGATCTTCATGATTAAAAGTTGTGAAGAAAAATGTTGGTTTGGTCTCTATATTAAACATTCTTTGAAGAACCTATCAAACATTTCTACCGTTTCTTCTTTAAACATTTATTTTGTAATATTAAAAATTTTGTCATTTCTTTATGATTATGAAAATGGGGAAAAGCAGAGGTTCTGAATCTGAAATCTTAAAAAAAAATGTTTCACTGTGTGCTGGGTGACTAGAAACATGTACAGGTGCTGGTCATAAAATTAGAATATCATGAAAAAGTAGATTGATTTCAGTAATTCCATTTAAAAAGTGAAACTTGTATATTATATTCATACATTACATACAAACTCATATATTTCAGATGTTTATTTTGTTTAATTTTGATGATTACAAATGACAACAAATGAAAATCTCAAATTCATCATATCAGAAAATTAGAATATTGTGAAAAGGTTCAAAATTGATGGCCCCTGGTGCCACACTCTAATCAGCTAATTAACTCAAACCACCTGCAAAAGCCTTTAAATGGTCTTTCAGTCTAGTTCTATAGGCTACACAATCATGGGGAAGACTGCTGACTTGACAGTTGTCCAAAAGACGACCATCGACACCTTGCACAAGGAGGGCAAGACACAAAAGGTCATCGCTAAAGAGGCTGGCTGTTCACAGAGCTCAGTGTCCAAGCACATTAATAGAGAGGCGAAGGGAAGGAAAAGATGTGGTCGAAAAAAGTGTACAAGCAAGAGAGATAACCGCACCCTGGAGAGGATTGTGAAACAAAACCCATTCAAAAATGTGGGGGAGATTCACAAAGAGTGGACTGCAGCTGGAGTGAGTGCTTCAAGAACCACCACACACAGACGTATGAAAGACATGGGTTTCTGCTGTCGCATTCCTTGTGTCAAGCCACTCTTGAACCACAGACAGCGTCAGAAGCGTCTTGCCTGGGCTAAAGAGAAACAGGACTGGACTGCTGGTGAGTGGTCCAAAGTCATGTTCTCTGATGAAAGTAAATTTTGCATTTCCTTTGGAAATCAAGGTCCCAGAGTCTGGAGGAAAAGAAGAGAGGCACTTCATCCACGTTGCTTGAAGTCCAGTGTAAAGTTTCCACAGTCAGTGATGGTTTGGGGTGCCATGTCATCTGCTGGTGTTGGTCCATTGTGTTTTCTGAGGTCCAGGGTCAACGCAGCCACATACCAGGAAGTTTTAGAGCACTTCATGCTTCCTGCAGCTGACCAACTTTTTGGAGATGCAGATTTCATTTTCCAACAGGACTTGGCACCTGCACACAGTGCCAAAGCTACCAGTACCTGGTTGAAGGACCATGGTATCCCTGTTCTTAATTGGCCAGCAAACTCTCCTGACCTTAACCCCATAGAAAATCTATGGGGTATTGTGAAGAAGAAGATGCAATACACCAGACCCAACAATTCAGAAGAGCTAAAAGCCACTATTAGAGCAACCTGGGCTATCATAACACCTGAGCAGTGCCACAGACTGATCGACTCCATGCCACGCCGCATTGCTGCAGTAATACAGGCCAAAGGAGGCCCAACTAAATACTGAGTGCTGTACATGCTCATACTTTTCATGTTCATACTTTTCAGTTGGCCAACATTTCTATAAATCCTTTGTTTTTATTGGTCTTCAGTAATATTCTAATTTTCTGATATGATGAATTTGAGATTTTCATTTGTTGTCATTTGTAATCATCAAAATTAAACAAAATAAACATCTGAAATATATGAGTTTGTATGTAATGTATGAATATAATATACAAGTTTCACTTTTTAAATGGAATTACTGAAATCAATCTACTTTTTCATGATATTCTAATTTTATGACCAGCACCTGTACTATGAAAGGTTCTGGTATGTGAAAAATGTACATACATATTCTTTTTATCAGAAATCTTAAACAGAGTTCGGAATTAGTAGTTAAACCGTTCATTTAAATCACATACATTTGTATATAAAAGTGTATATGATATATAGTTATAGATATATCTTATATAAGGATATCTATATCTTTAACTATATATGATACATCCATCTCTCTATATATAGATATATGTTGTCCGATATAAAAATATACCAAGAATATAAAAATCTATAAAGTGTTTAATGGAGTTCCATAAATGGGCCTGGAACCAAGATGGCGGAGATAGGGAACACTGCGCGTCAGCAGGTTGGTGTTCATGGAGAGAACGGCGGACATCTTACCGCTCCAGGCACCGTCTCTTGGCCACGTGCTCGGCCTCTTGATCTGGCTCGTGCCCGACTGCTCATTTTCAGATATTCTGAAACGTTAGAGCTGTAAGAAAATTAAAATGTTTTATAGATGTGGAAGAAAGTGTTTTTAACATACAATTTACCACATTAACTGATACAAACTATTAAGCTGTGGCTAATGCCTCAAGGTTATCTTGCTAACTTTCTGCAAGCTAACCAGGTTCAAGCAAGTAAATGAAGACGGAAAGGTAAATGACACCAAACAACATGACTGTACTTTATTGTATATTGAATTTTAAACATATAATGAAGCTTATAATTTTTTTTAGCTTATCATTAAAAATCTGAATACATTGATTTAGGTTATCATAAAATAACTCAACAAAATGTTAATTGGACATTATTCTTTTTTCCATTAAATTAACCAAATAACACTTACTTTTAAAAGAATCCTTCTCACGCTGAATCCCTCTCAGACTCGATCTGATATCGAAAAAAGGACAATCTGACCTTTAGTTAAGACAAAATTAATACGCCGTTCCGATTTTACTTTTCTTTTATTAATATATAACATTCAACGATGAATATTTTAAGTAATTATTGGGTTTTATTTTTAAAAGATCATGACATTGTAAGTCTATAAGAACATATGGTTATATAAACAGATATATAAGGGTTGGTACTATTTTTCTAAGCGCATTAATCAGCTCAATTGATGGCAGTGCTTGGTGCGGTTTTTTTCATATAGCTGCAGTTTTAATTAGCGCCAGTAGATGGAGACAAAGAATAATTGTATTTGCTTGCTTGTGGCCATGGTACACAGGCATATCTACCTGTTTTAGAGGTTCAAAATCAACCAAGAAATGTATTTAGGGTTCACCAACTTAAAACTTCTCCTAAAAGAGAAAGTTTTTTTAGATTTTTTTATAAAGCAATTAATAATCCTTAATAAAAGTATGTATTTTAATCCAAATGTCTAACACAAGAAATTTAACTTTCCATATTTATAAAAATTAAAGGGAAAACATACTTTTAAAAAGTCAGAAATTCTTCTAAGGCTCTGCTTTTAGGAAATGCCTAATCAGGAGATATTATTCCCTGACAAAGTTTTCCACTCAAGTCTATTTTCCGCTCTATGAAAGTGAACCTAACACCTCAGAGGGCATTTGGGGAGGATGTATGCGAGTCTTTCATGTCTGAGATCTAAGAGTGATTATATATTCGAACCTTGGGGACGATTCTGGGAGGACCAAGTGTTTACCTGCTGGAAGAAGACAGAGGGGAGATAAAGCATAAAAGCATTGACTTGAATGTCATCAAGCCTTTTTTTTTTTTTGGGTGGGGGGAAAGGAAACTTTTTCCATTGCATCGTTGGCAGATGTGACAGTTTGAGGTATTCACAAAAGGTGCAGTATTGTAAAAAACTGATATGAAAAGGGAAAAACAAAGTTATCTTCAAAACAGCTATATTAAAAAAAAAAAAAAAAAAGAGACGACACCAACAAAGACTTGTGAGAGAAAAAGGAGTAAAAGGAAAGAAAAAGATGAAAACAGGGCCAGTGAGAGGACTGCAAGCTGAGTGGTGTGAGGCTGAGGAAGGTGCACCCTGCCAGGGACGTTGATGAATGCGCATCAGGCTTCAAGCTTGCCCTGCAGCCTCCAGCCGTGTGGATTCCACGCTTACGCTAATCATGCTCTGTGAGATACTACTACCCAGAGCTGATGAAAGGGAACACAGAACGCAGTTAGTATCGCAAACTGACTGCACATTCACAAAATGCACAGTTTTTATAAACATATTTCTGTGTCGATTTGGTGGGTTTGTTTGCGACCCAATTTCCTGGTTTAATCAGTAGAAACAAAACAAGATCAAAGCTTTCGTTTTACATAATTCACAGCAAGTCTATTAGGCTTGAACTCTTGATTGGAAACCAGAGCAATAGGGGATTCTGGTCCGGATAATAAGCATCTACCATACCATGATATCTGTAAGCGGGTTATGGAAATTAGATTATTCTCTCTCCAACCATGGAACCTAATCTGCTTCACATCAGTGTGTTGCTGCTTAAGAAGACACAGACGTTGCATAACACAAACAACATATTTGCTTCTTTAGCTTTAAAAAATGTAAGTTATTAGATTAAACATGAATTTTTAATAGCTAAATATGGCGCTTATATAGTGAAGCTAAAGTAAAATGTAACAGTTTCCTTTAGGTTAAGACTAAAATGGTTGTAAATCTTTTCTTCAAACCACTGAATTTGAAGAGGCAGAGTATTGCCTTTGAAAAAAAGGCAAATAAAGTAGTTTACCGTGAGATTTTATAGCACCCTCCACATTTATTGGCACTCAAAGTAAAGGCCCTTAAAGTAAATGTACCTTTGCAATCTGACACAGAAATATTTAGGAAAAACCCAACTTTAATTTAAGCACAGTTATTGAAAGAGGAAGAATCTCATTCTTTTGAACAAAATCACCAGTTCCACATGTTTTTCCCCACCTGTGCTTTCAACACTGAAATAACCTGAACTCTGCAAACAACACTTGGCCTCAGTCAGGGTAACTAAACCTACCCTTAGCCTCTACGTTCTGCCCATAGGTGGATTAATGACCGGGCCTACCGGGCCCAGGCCCAGGGGGCCAGAGGCCCCAAGGGGCCAGGCCAACTTGGCCCCGCGGCCGCGACCCAAGCAAAACTACTTTTGCAAAAATAATAATCTTAGGCCCCAAGGGGCCAGGCAAACTTGGCCCCGCGGCCACGATCCATAGAGGGTAAGAGGCCCCAAGGGGCCATGATCCATAGAGGGTAAGAGGCCCCAAGGGGCCAGGTCAACTTGGCCCCGCGGCAACGACCCACAGAGGGCCTGAGGTCCTAAGGGGTCAGGCCAACTTGGCCCCGCGGCCATGATCCATAGAGGGTAAGAGGCCCCAAGGGGTCAGGCCAACATGGCCCCGCGGCCATGATCCATAGACGGTCAGAGGCCCCAAGGGGCCAGGCCAACTTGGCCCCGCGGCCACGATCCATAGACGGTCAGAGGCCCCAAGGGGCCAGGCCAACTTGGCCCCGCGGCCACGATCCATAGAGGGTCAGAGGCCCCAGGGGGCCAGATCAACTTGGCCCCGCGGCCACGATCCATAGACGGTCAGAGGCCCCAAGGGGCCAGGCCAACTTGGCCCCGCGGCCACGACCCACAGAAGGCCAGAGGCCCCAAAAGGCCAGGCCAACTTGGCCCCGCGGCCGCAAGCCACAGAAGGCCAGAGGCCCCAAGGGGCGAGGTCAACTTGGCCCCGCGGCCACGACCCACAGAGGGCCTGAGGTCCTAAGGGGTCAGGCCAACTTGGCCCCGTGGCCATGATCCATAGAGGGCCAGAGGCCCCGAGGGGTCAGGCCAACTTGGCCCCGATCCATAGAGGGTCAGAGGCCCCAAGGGGCCAGGCCAACTTGGCCCCGCGGCCACGACCCACAGAGGCCCCAAGGGGCCAGGCAAAATTGGCCCCGCGGCCATGATCCACAGAGGGCCAGAGATTCTCAATCATTATTATCAAAGCTAATTCTCAAATTGGATGGATCACACAACCTCACTCACATATTCTTTATCAATTATTAAAGGTTGTTTCTGAATTTTGATCACAGAACTTAATGCAAATATTCTTGATTGATTGACAAAGCTCATTCTCAAATTTTGATTACACAACCTTACTCTGACAAATTATCATTATCAAAAAGCTCTATCTCGAATTTGGATCACAGAATCTCACTCAAGTATTCTTAGCTGTGCCCCTCCCCCATCGAGTCTTTCATAAACCGGTCTGTTCTTTTAGAATCTCCTCATTTGGTATTTTGAACTCGTGAGAGACTGCTCAAAATTTGGTTTCCTTTCCCTCAGTTCAGACTCAGAGATAATTTGAAATCATTCAACAAGAAGTTTAACGCGCACACGCACACACACACACAAACACTTGAGTTGAGCATTACTTGGAAATTCTTATATTTTCCATTTTGCTGTTACTATCAGCATCTTCCCATTTTGTCCTTTTCTTTCGAAAAAGTTTACAGTCTGACATTTGTCACTGCTGTCAGTTAATAACTTTTTGGTCTTTTACCCATTTTGTCATTTTCTCGATTCGATCGTCACTGACCACTCTCTCCTGTCTGGCAGACATCGTTGCTGCCATCATAGCTAGCTAGCTGCCTGCAGATAGCAACATTTTGGTGTCCTTTGTGAAAATATTTAGATAGAAGACAAAAGTGCACAAAGTTGTACAATTATTATCTTTTCAAAATATTTGTTTCACTGTCAGTGTGATTGACCGACTTTGCCGCTAGATTTCGTGTCTTTTGGCCATACCTGGCTAGCGACTAAAAACATCATTTAGCGACTTTTTGGTTGTGAAGATAAGTGGTAAAAGCAGATCTGCCTGTTGGTCTTCCCACATTTTGCCATTTGGTACTTTGCACTCTTGTTGGTCACTCCAAGGCATTTGTCCCTGCCTTCAGCTAGTCACTTGGCTCTTTTGGAATATATTTCACTGTAATTGGCTCTCTCTCTCTTTCTCCTCAGTACAAATCAGTCTGTTCCCTTGCCATTTAGACATTTTCTTGATTCGATCATCACTGACCACTCTGCTCTCCTGCTGTCTATCAGACGAATCAGTTGATTCTCTGCTCTCAATTGTCTATGCTAGTAAGCTGTTATTCTCTGCTTTGGAGTGTTGATGCTGGGTTGCTAGTTTTCTAAATCACCTCACACACTTGAAGGAAGCAGCACCGATCATAAACACACAAACAAACTCACACACACACACACACACACACACACACACACACACACACACACACACACACACACACACACACACACACATAGTTGGTTTATCTGTTGTGATAGGCAAAGAGCCAATGTGCAAAGAAAGAAGGGAAATATGGATCATAAACGTTTAAGTGGAGGAGCTAGAAAAAAAATTCAGCAAGAAAAGAAAAAAAAGGAATCAGTTTTACTTGAGAGTGTTCCAAATATCTCCAGCTTCTTCAGTACAAAGACATCTGCTGAAAGCAATTCTATAAATGCTACTGCAAATTCAGCTAAGGTTAGCAATGCACCTGAGCTAGCATGTAGCTCCCAAGATCCTGAGACCACTACAAGTGTAGACACTGAACCAAATGCTTCTGATGCTTATGATTCAACCAATTCAGCAGTAGCCAGTTGCTCGGATGAATGTGAGGTCACTGCACCTCTGGACAGCATAGAAAATGAGCTGAATCTTTCTTCAACACCATCTACAGTGACAACTCTACCTAGTGATCCCGCTAAATGGGCTGAGACCCTCACTGAGTCAATGAAGGAAGTTCTTATTCAAAGAGGTGCAAAATCATTTCACAACCGTCACAGCCATTATCCAGCTTCTGTGAGGAACAGTGGGCTAGGAGGCAAAACCCGATGCCTAAACAATGAACATTTTACTTCACACTTGCCCAATGGACAACGAGTACAAAGAGAGTGGCTGATGTACTCTCCCTCTACTGGTAATGTTTACTGCTTTGCATGCAAACTGTTTTCCCCAAAAACGCATTCTTTTGTGACAGGCTATTGTGATTGGAAACACTCAGAAAGATTTGGTGAACATGAGCGAAGTGCTGAGCACATAACCTGCATGCAAGCAGTCTTGAACCGCGCCAAAGGTGCCACAGTTGATGCAGACCTGTTCAAACAGTTTCAAGCAGAGAGCAGCTATTGGAGGCAGGTGTTACAAAGAGTTGTTGCAGGCATTAAATTCCTTGCAGAAAGGGGCCTTGCATTTAGGGGTAAAAATGAATCGTTAGGGTCTCCTCTCAATGGGAACTACCTTGGTATTCTGGAGGTCCTGGCTGAATTTGATCCCTTTCTAAAGGATCACATCAGAAGTTTGGGCAGATGGGTCGAGGTAATACCTCATATCTGTCCTCCACCATTTGTGAGGAATTCATTGAATTGATGGGTGCAAAAACCAAACAGGCTATAGCAGATGAACTGCAAGCAAGCAAATACTACTCTATCATTGTGGATTCAACCCCAGATTTATCTCATGTGGACCAATTGACATTCATATTCCGTTTTGTTAGCAAAGAGGGCAGTGTTGTTGAACACTTTGTGGGTTTTGAGCTCATTACTAGCCATACAGGTGAAAGTTTGGCTAACTGTGTCATGTCTGTGTTGGAAAATCTAGGGTTAGAGCTGTCAAATTGCAGGGGGCAGGCTTATGATAATGCCAGCAACATGTCAGGGAGGTATAATGGGTTGCAGGCTCACTTAAAGAAAAGCAACCCATTAATACACTATATTCCATGTGCAGCTCACTCTTTGAATTTGGTGGGAGTTAACAGCATTGACAGATGTGGAAATGAAGTCTCTAAGTGTTTTGACTTGATTCAGTCTATTTACAACTTCACAACTGCATCCACACACCGATGGGACAGGGTATTTGGCAATTCCAACATAGTTCTCACACTTAAAGCTTTATCCAACACGCGTTGGAGTTGCCGTGCAGAATCTACCAAAGCACTGTGGCAGAACTACAGTAAAATAAAAGCAGCTTTACAGGTTATTTCCACTGATGACACAGAGAAACGAGACACACGAACTGAAGCTGACAGTCTAGTGCGGAAGCTGGATTCACTTGAGATGGCCTTCATGGCAGGCTTTTGGGACACTGTTCTGTCTAGATTTCAGGCCACAAGTCTGCAACTTCAAAAAGCAGACATGGACCTTGGTACAGCAGTTAGATTGCTGGAATCTCTGCGCACCTTTGTTCTCTCCCAAAGAGATCTATTTGATCATTTTGAGCAGAAAGCCTTAAACATGTTGGGTGGCACCCCATCTTACAGGGCTGAACGGACGAGGAAACATAAAAAGTTTGCTGATGAATCAGCATCCCCAGATGTTGTGCTTGAGGGAAGGCAACTGTTTCAAATAGAGACATTTATTGCCTCTATTGATCAACTGAGTTCAAGCCTTAATCACCGTCTGGAGGCCTACAAACATCTGAACAATTTGTTTAGTGTCCTTTTCTCTTTGGATACAGAGTCCAATGCTTCAGTCCTTCACAAGGCCAAGATTCTCACTGAATCATACCCATCTGACCTCAATGAAAGTCTTGGACAGGAGCTTATACAGTTCAAATCTTTTATACAGCTCAACAACACTGATGAGGAGAGGACCCCTTCAGGACTGCTCAAAACAATAATACATTTTGGACTACAGCCTACGTTTCCTAATACATACATTGCGCTACAGATTTTTCTCACTCTACCGGTCAGTAACTGTGAGGAAGAACGCTCATTCTCTCTTTTGTCAAGAGTAAAAAATGAGCTGCGCACAAGAATGACTCAGAAAAGATTAAATGTGTTATCTCTAATGGCAATTGAGAGTGAGCTGACAAGAGAGTTGGACTTCAATGATGTGGTGGATGATTTTGCAAAATTGAAAGCACGAAAGAAACCCCTTGCTTAAAGGTGCACTGTGTAAGATTTTTAGGTTATTTCCAGAATTCACCCATTCACTAATGTTAGGCTACCTGTTTTCATGAATACTTACCACCACCATAAAATTCTAAGTATCCATTATGACTTGGAGAATTGCACTTTTGCCATTTCTGGGAAGTGTCACCTGGATTGTGAAGATAGGATTGACTTTAGGCAGAAGCTTGGTGCTTTCTCTGGCAAACTGAACCTCAAGCTTCATTCTCTGCAGCTTTGCATTCTTGTGCAGACTTTCATCCACAAGGAACTTTTCAACTTCCCCACTATCGTGAAGGGGCCATCAAAAGATTTCAGTGTGTCCAGCATGTCTAGTCTCTTACTCTCCTTTCTTTGAGCCATCTCTTGTTTCTCATCTGCCCTACTCTCGAATTTTGCCTTCATGAATTTACTCCAGTTGAGTTCAACCTCCCTTTTTGCTTGTGCTGCTGCCTTGAAACCTCTGAAGCTCCTGGCACTTCTGTAAAATTATTGACCTATTGACTGCGTTCAGTGTGCCCAACTTCTTCAGTTTGTTGTCCACCTTGCCACATTGTCTCTCCATCCCAATGTTGTGCACAGGGGTGCCATCAATGTTACTAGCCTGTTCACTGACAGGGTCCATTGGGAAGGTCTCCTCATCCATCCTCTGCCTGGCCAGGACAGTCTTCAGATGGGGCAGCATGAGATCTGTCAGCTGCTTCACTTCATCCAAGTTTTCGGCAGCCACGTCTGACACTGAGTTCAGGACATGTCCAGTGCCTGTCCAGCCACTATAGCATTCTTGGAAATGGGCTATCTTGACCTGCATGCAGCCCTTGTACCATGAACTGGCCTACACCTTTCTTTGTGGTGCTATCCGATGCATGTTATAATTTTACCTTATTCCTTCTCCTCAAGCTTAACCACAAATAGATACAGACTTTGAGCCTCAATTTGCTGCACAGCTGCCGTTATGCCAAAGTGTTTTCCTAAGATATTATTTTATTTTTAATGATAGAAGGGAGGAAAAGGGGGCAAAAATCATGTCCGATTTAGTTTTTTGGGTGGGGTGGGGGGTTTATTTCATGATAGCTACCAACTTCCAATACATAATATCTCTCAAATGACCCAATGCACCATCACTGAATTGGGCATAATCATTTTCCAAAATGTTTATTTTTAGGCCATTTATCCCCTCCCCCTGTGTCTGTGTGAAACCTGTGCTTGTCAGTGTCTGTGTGGTATACCTAATAGTGTGTGTGCAGTATGTGCACTCTTCTGTACAGGACAGTGTGCATGTCTGTTCACAGTATACAGTATTTCTTGCAAAAAAAAGATATTTCACTCTTTAGCACACTTTATTCTTGAGAGGATACAGTTTGAGGTATAAAAAAAAAAAACCTCAGCACAAGAAAAGCACGTGTAACACGACACAAACATTTCAGCAGAAGGAAAAACATCGGAGGCTGGAGCCACATGAAAGTCAATCTGACATTTGAGACTAGATTGGTTGTGATTGTGTTGTGTGTTCAATTTGTCCATGAACGCTGTCCACAGGCCATTGTCCTTGATAAGATGCAAGTTAATCAACCAGCACTACAGTTCTGGGCGCATCCACAGGTGTTTGCAGGTAGGGAAGGGGGAGCAGTCCATGTATCAACATAAGACCAGTGAAACTAGTTAGTGGATGACAGTTTATAGGTGAAAAGGAATCTAAGTGGTGAGATAATAAGATAAACATAAACACTCAAGAGAAACTTAGTACAGATCATGAAAAAACAATAGTCCCAAAAGCAGTCCTACATTATTCACCTTACATCTTGAACTTTTCAGATTTCAGCTTGGTACAATTAGTAACATATGGAACCCCCATCCCCCACGTTGACTCAGACCACCTTCCCTCTCCCTGCTGAGGAACAGTGTTCCCATAGCATCATGCTGTCACCAATATGTTTCACTGTGGAAATGCTTGACATGATGTGCAGCATTGGTTTGCCTCCATAGATAGAGTTACACAAGGAAAAAAACATAAATAAAATCAGGAAACTGTAAACAAAGGGGCTCTTTGTTGAATGCAGCACTAATGGACACCTTGAATGAAATAGTACTGTCATTTGGTCCAAATGCATACAGCCAAGTAAATGTATAGGCCTACACAATTATGGAATTTGTTAATAATTTGTGCAAAACATCTGAACATTTTGTCTTTTGGCTGGAGATGGCCTGAGCACTTGGACTATCATGCTTCCACAGGGATCAAATTAACCCTTTTTGTCTTCCCTGACACTTTTCTGCATGAATGTGACTGAAATCTAGAGAAGAGTTGATTTACTTGACAAACCTTTATTGGACCTTAGCTATCTCACATAAATATCAGCATCATACTTCAACTGTTTATCAGATACTTTGCATTAATGCATTTGCATTACTGTTTTGAATGAGATGCTTTTATTTGGTTTTCACCCGCTGCCAGGTGCTTATGTTATCACTGGAGTTACAACTGAAGGAGTTAAATGTAGGGGGTAAAAAGTGTTTCACTTTCAATTTCATTGACAGCAATATTTTGTCATTTTTGCTGACAAAAATCTGACTAGATCTGAATTAAATGCAGCTCATGCGACTAAAACTATGACTTAAAATATCCAGGCTGCAACTAGACTAAAATTAGTGACACAAAAAAAATCCCTTCACAGTTTCATCAAAAGACTATAAGCTAAAACGTATTTATGATTTAATATAGTATTTTTAATACACACAGGTTAAATAATTAATTTTGGAAATGGGACTTAAAATAATGTATTTGATAAAGAGGTGACAATTTTCCTGGTTTTGTGAACTGCAATGCTATTTCCCTTTTATTTTTTAATTAAATTTCTGAACTCCTGAAGATGATGGATTTGTGGTCTAAGTGATATTTTAAATTGTTTTATACAAAGAAATGTTGTTGTTGTTTTTTTTTATAGATGTTTGAAATGGTAATGGTAAATGTTTTATGGAGACTGCCACTCATTAAGCCCCTTGAGGGTTTTTCGGCAGTTATCCATCACATTTTCTTTTTTTTTTTTTGTGAAACATTATTCTGTTTTTATGTTTTTGTTGTGAAAAAAAAAAAGGTGCTCGTGTTCGAGGCAACTCTGAGTTGTACCTGGCTTGCATGAGTGACCTTAAGAAAGCAAGGCGTCCTCTTGGGGAAAACTTAGGTCAGGATAGGGCCTCCAAGTCTGTCTTTACACCACTGCAGTGAATATTTTATAAAATACCCCTCTGGATCTTCATAGGGTTTTGTTTTTGTTGTTTTTCTTGCCAGCCAAAAGGTCAATAAAGCACAATTTGATTTTGGACAAATGTGTATCCTCTTGACTCCAGAGCTCTGGAGCTCTGCAGCTCCTCCAGAGTTACCACCTGCCTATTGGCAGCTTTTGTGATTATTACTTCTCATCAGGGGTGGAAAGTAATGAATTAAATTTACTCAAGTTACTGTAATTGAGTACTTTTTATGAGTAATTTGGAATTTTCTGAGTAGTTTTTGAAATATGTATTTTTTACTTTTACTCGAGTAAATTTTAACCTAAGTAGTTTTACTTTGCTACATTTAAAACCCCCTCACGTTACTGAGTAAAACAAATAAAATAAAAAAATACTGATGGTGAAAAAATTAAATGTGGCCCTGCATTGCATTTACCCTTTGTATTGTCTCATAATCCAGTGCTGTGCTTCAAAAATAGTTTGCACTTTATGGTACAGGTTGTGACTGTCCTTGTGCTGTGAGGAAGTATGTTCTTTAGCCCAACTGATCTTTTGTAAGTGTGGATGTCCACTGATATACGCCTTGAAATCGATTAAAACACCTTTTGCTCAATTCGATTCATGACTCATCCTTTTTTTTACATTAAATAACTCAAAGTAACTAAGTAACTTTTACTCAAATTACATTTTAAATGAAGTAATTTTGTACTTTTGAGATGGGTAATTTTACTTTTACTCTGAGTAGAATTTAGGCAAAGTAAAGATACTTTTACTCAATTACAATTTTTTAGTACTCTTTTAAAATTTTCTCTCTCCCCATGATACTTTTCTATAATGTCTAATAAACCTTTTAGGCATTTTCAAGAAGGCTACCCTGTTTATAGTGCAGGCTCATCCTAAAGACAACGGATTAGACTGGACTTTATTTAAGTGTTTCAAGTTAAATGAGCCTAAAGTCTTAATGCAACGAGCAGCACATATTCAGAGAGCAAACAAGACTGAAATCTGTACTTTTAAAATCCGAATGACTGAAATGGGGACCTGGTTAAAAGCCATCCTTCATACTGCCCCCACAAAATAAACAACTCTCCCCAAAATTGCTAACTCTCTTCCGCTGTATTCCTACACATTCCCAAGGACATAAGGCATACAGCCTTGTTTTGTTCTAACAGTGGTTTAGAAATGTCCTGCTTCCTGCTTATTTCAAAGCAAAATCTACCGGCTTGTGGCCTTGAGTTGTTAAAAATGTTTGAACAGACACAGGAAATTGAGGCAGACACTGATTTCATATTTAAAAAACACTGTTTGGTCATTTGAAAATCATCTAAAGGTGGAAATCTAATGCTTGACTTGTAACAGCTGAAGATGAGAAGATTTTTTTTCTTTTTTTAGGGTTTCAGGTTTGTGGGTATGTTTTTTGTAAAAACTTCCCCACCTATTTGTAGAGACACATGGGGTTAAGGTGGCCGGACAGGCCTGACAACAGAGGCAGAAACCCCTCAGTGAGGAACACCTCACTGTGATCTCTGGAAAAAGTCAACAAGGTTTGGTCCACAGCTGGACCACAGGAGAACAGAGAGGAAGCCCGTAGCAACACCCTCCTGCTGGGACACTCGATCTGAGAGAGATTCCTCCAACACAAAGCATGTGGCAGGACAGGAACCACCATCACAGATGAAACATCTCAATTCAGCACTCCTGGTCATTTACATCTGCGTCAGGCAACAATGCTTAATGCTTATTCTCAAACTCAGCTGTGTGCCATCTTCGCTGTGCAGGCTCCTCTCCAGATATGCAATCCAAATAAGATTAAGTTGCCTTTCTGCATCACTGAAACTTTCCAGAGGTTCTTTCAAAAAAATCCTTTTTGCTTGAATCATTGTGTATGAACAAAGGTGCAGCGAAGCATCCACAGCAAAGAACCTAATAAGCGCAATGTGGGAATAAAGCAGAGGGGAGTGAGCATCAAAGGCAGCCAGGCACAGCATGACTGGCATCAGGCTGAACTTCCAACCTAGGACACTCAGCATGCTCTTCAGCAATTGCCCCCTGTGGACTAGCGCTGGGCAGTAATTAAAACCATCATTCCCACTGCTTCGGTATCTCATTAGCCACAGGACCTTAGGCTTTCATCCTACTTGTCCGAAAATATCACAACTCCCCACTAGCAGGGATAGGTCTAAAAAAAACACCCCCGAAAACCAAACATGTCTCTGCATTTTTTGGTTGTAAATATCGCTTTACATAAAAGATAAACCGTGATTAAAATGTACCTGGGCAGAAAACAAGAACAAAAGGACATTTAAAGTATAACTTTGACATTGCTCTGCAGGAGAAATGTTTGTCCTTTTTGTTGTTCTCTAATGTTGTTTTCCACAGTGGACACCTTTCTTTTTACTAAGAGAAACTTTAAAAGATGAAGACAAACTGATGCATTTGAAGCTCCCATGCTTTCGCTATCAAAGGGAGGATTTGAAGTGGGTGAGGATCGGTTGCAGTGGTCAGATTTAGCACTTTGGCTGCGGATGAAAAGAAACTCTTTTCCCATGTTTAATTCAGTATGAGCCATGACTAACTCATGTAATAAACTGGGCCTCTGAAGCCAATCGCCAGCTTTGTGTAGCCTGGAAGAGACAGAAATGAACATGTCACTGGATTCTGAAGAGGTTCTACCGAAGAACTGCCTCGCTAGTTAGGAAGATGTGTTTTGATGGTTTTATCTTGTTTACAGTTTAAATCGATTCTTATGTACAGGAGCGCTGCAGATGTTCAAACGTTATTCCACTGCATGTTATTAACCTACTTGGCTATAGGATAAATTAACATCCTTCAAACGGTGGCACTGGGTCAGTTAAACAGGACCAGGGTATTTTAAAGATCCAGTTTCAAACTACCATTTACAGGTTTATTTTTTGTGAAACGCAACAGAAAGAGTGAAATAAATAGACGAAGCACAGAGTAGAGTAACAGCTCAGTTATGCCTGGTGAACATACGTTCTGTCCGACACAACGTGTGGAACTTTTACGCTCCATGCACCTTTTCCACCTCCTCCTAATACTCTGGCTGACTCCAGGGGGGCGTGTACAGCAGACATTACAAACTTACAACACAATGATACAAGTACAAAGCACAGCTGTTTCCAACATTTTCAAACCCTGTATGTGTTACTTAAAAGTGACATTAATTTATTTGCAAGAGATTTTAACTATTTTTTTTGTCTTTGTGATACAGTCGCCTTTCAAAATGTCCCCACTTTGCTTGATGTAGGGTCTTTTTCCACTCCTGCTCTCTCGGGCTGCATAATTTGGTTCACTCTGGGCGGCACCCACCGCATCTCGTTAGCAGTTGACCGGCTGGATCCTAAAGAGATGGACTGAACTGTTAAACCAGGTCAGTGACTCATATAGATAATCATCCTCCTTCAGATTATCATGGTCCCTTACCTGCGTTTTATTCCAACAGAGTATCCAGTGATGGGTGGTACGCAGCCAGTGCATATCCGTCGCTCCACAGCTCTGCGGCTCCGTAGCTTTTAATGAACGCTTTGAATTTTGCCATTGTCTGTCTCACCTGGAATATTGGGTCCTACGCTCTGAACTTCTGACGAATAATCCAATAAAGAAGGCTTGCTCTGACCTGGAAGTCCTCTAGAACCTATTAAGGTGATTTAACTAAAGAAGAGTTGTTCATTAAATGAAGAACATTATCATCATCTTCATAATACTCAAACTGCATCAAAACATACCGAGAAATAATTGTGATTATCTTTATTGCTATAATCGGTAAGTTTGAGAGTAAGAAGATTAATTTTCCTGTTTTAAGGTAAAAGCAATTTAGTAGTTTTGTTTTCAAATTGTCTTAGCTGACAGTCATATGTTTACTTGGAGCATCACAGTGGCCGGTCCTGGCCTGCGGCCTTTCTGTGTCTTAAAGAACACGGATGCTGAGCGTGTGACTCTGGGGCCACTACATGTGCCATCACAGTGGCAATGTTTGTGCTTTCAGAAAGTGTTTTTCGAAATGATTCTCTGATCTTGCATTAAAGAGTTGCTTAAATAGTTTCAAGATGCCCCACCCAAACACACAAAGCCGGATCAGTCACTTCCTGAAGAGTGCTGTTACATAGCCCTTGCAAATATGCCAACCACTCCTCCTTCGCCTCCTCTTGCCTCACAACAGTGCATGCATGTGTGCCTTTTTGAAGCGTTCTCTATCCCCATTCTTTTTCTATCATGAGAAGTCTCTGATCTTTTAGCGACACAAAGCCTTGTGCCTATTGAAGATGAGCGTTCTACCTTTGCCAGTATTAACTGCTGGATTAAAGACAACAGAGTATTGTTTATGCAAGTGCATTTAGTGCAAAAAGGTCCCAGTGCCACAAAAACCATTAAGTGCTGGTTCTGTATTGCCCTTTTGCTGTCATTATGAGTCAGTCCCAAATTAAAAACCCAACCAGAAGCTGGTTCTGAGCCAAACTCAGCTAACTGACTCGCTCCCGCTCTGTTTCTTCGAGAAGCCTTTGATGTTAGCAGGGGGCTTTTGCACTTGCAGTGATGGTAGCGAATGATACTTTAAGCGATTCTTTTTTATCCGGCAAGCTTAATGAAAGATTAATGGGTTTGATATTTTCTCTTGTTTATATTTTATTTAAAAAGTAAGCTGGGGTCCTTGGAACCTGTTAAAAGCTACTCATTAATGACTTTATGACTGAGTGGAAGTCCCTTTTTTCTAAAAACAATAACATACAATGATTGTCTTCTTAGCAGCACTTCCTTTTGGGTAAAAAGTTGCTGACCTTGACTGCTGGTCTTTCATGATCGTCTGATATGAATGAACAATGCTGGAGCTCCAATAGAGGTGCTGATATTTTCCATAATTTCTAATTCAGCATACAGATGATTACATTTTTCTAATGAAGCTATACAAATTATATAAAAAATACCATAGCCTGTTGATAGGCAGGGGTGGAAAGAGGAAATGTAACCAGGAATTACTTTTTAAAGGAGATGGCAGCTTATTTAGAGGCTAACTTCATATTGATTCTAGTTGAATTTAACTGTAAAACCAACATTTAGCTTTGGTTTGTATTTTGTGCTTTTTTGATAGAACAATTAAACAGTTTCTGACTTTACTTAAGCATTTTTTTATTTCTTTTATGAACTAGGAGGAAATCATTAAGGCAATTACAGTATTGTTGCTCTATATCACTTTGCAGTTTATTACTATTTTAATAGTATTTGATTTGTATGAAGGCAAAGTAGCTGTCATTGCTCCTTTTTCAGAAATAAAAATAAATTAAACAAACCAATAAAATTGTGACAACGATATTGCATAATTTGAAATGTTTGAAATTATTGTTATACTTTATTTTGGTCCTATTTTCCTTCATTAAATCTTAAGTGATTCTCTTTCAATCCATTTTTTTTTTATTTTCACCTGCCCTTTTATGTATGATTAAAAGTTTATTTAATGTTCTATGCTTTAGTATTTGTATTATTATTATCCATTTTATCATTATTATTATTTTTGTTATGGGTAGGTGATGGCCCTGCACTCTGGGCCCCTGAGCAAGACTCTTAACCCCACACTGCTCCCTGGGTGCCGCACAATGGCAGCTCACTGCTCCCCAAGGGGATGGCTTAAATGCAGAGAGGGAATTTCTCCAGTGTGAGATAAATAAAGTTAAAATATTATTATTATTGTTGTTGTTGTTATTATTATTATTATTATTATTATCTTTTTATATTTTGCAGTCTACTTTAGTTTCCTAACACATTTGCGAAACTACTTCACATTATACATTGTCAGGAAGACAGTAGTGCCAATATCCCTCCGGATTTTCATTAATCCCTTAAATAGTTTTAATGGTTTGTGTGTTTTCATGTGAATGATAAATGAAGCTGTTTGTTATCTAACTACAATGTGGATTTTTAATTTTTTTTTGTGTATTGTTGTTATTTCTGTAATCAGCAGCAACACTAAACTAAGTTAACCATCCAAAAAAAAACACAATGCTGCTCTTGTTTTAAAAGCTAGTTTAAAAAAGAAAATATTTTTGCTAGCAGGAAAAAAACAACAAACAAACAAACAAACAAAAAAATTTTAACCCATACTGAATATTTGAAAGTTTTCTTGCAAATAGATACAAAACAAAATTATAGACTGTTTACAAAGAGAGTCTATGAGGTGAGTTTTATGTCATTTCAATGAACATGCAGGACCTGGGGTAGCTAGCTGCGGTTCGGTTTGCAAACTAACTTGTTTCATTTAATAAAAAGGTCATGTAAAAGTTCCTGTCTTATGTTAGAAAAGAGAATTGGTTCCATTAAAATGTCTGCATATGAATATATTCCCCTCATTTGTTAGTATTTAATCAATCATTTAGCAAAAATAAAAAAAAACTGCTTTGTAAAGACATGTATGTAAAACCAAAGCTTAAAAATGGTTTTCCCTGCTTTAAAAATCTGAATTTATGTTATTGTTAGTTAACCTGAATGAACGCAGTTTGATTAATTTTTTAAAGACAGGAGCATTGTTCTCTGCTAAATGGGTTATGGCAAATTAATCCAATTCAATTGCATTATTTGCTAACTTTAATTCATTGTATTTAACAATTGTAGCATCTAAGCTACTTATTGTAGCTTAGATGTTTGACACCAGTCATTTCTTAAGTTATCGATTTATGCACCATCCTCTTTTATCCTTTAGTTTAAAACTGGTTAATATCTGGTTTAGATGTAATAAAAATCTGCTTGTTTTACCTTCCCTTGGTTTAAATATTTGAGCTTGGACGGTAGATTTTAAATATCATCAGAAAAATATAGACACCTAATTGTTCTTTTCAAGGATTAGGGTTAGCATAACATATACATGCCAACGGTGAATGTGCAGAAACTTTTAACTTTCCTTGTCTTCATTGTGTAGATAGAGAAAAAAACAGGTCTAGACCTTGTGTGAATCTGCAAAGAGACATTTTGCTCTAAGAGCTTCTTATGACTATACGTTTTGTCTATTGGTACAGTGTAACTAATCTTAAATATATATATATATATATATATATATATATATATATATATATATATATATATATATATATATATATATATATATATATATATATATATATATATATATTGTGTTTGATTGTGGTAGAGCTCAGACAGAGAAAACAAAGTGTGAGAAGAAGAGACCAGTGGGAACATTTGGGAGGGAACCGTTTGCTTCTGAACGTCAGGGGCCTCCGTTGGCCCCGAGGCTCGCTGTCTCCCCTTCTCTCAACTTTCCCTGCCCTCTTAGCTCGGCTTCAGTATTTTACTCTTCCACCTCCTTCCCCTGTGATTTATGCCTAACCTCTGTAATTACAGTGCCAACAGCAGCACCCTTCAGGTTCAGATGGGGTGAGGCATAGACATGCCCCGTCACCTCAAAGCTCAGACTCGCCAACTTGGCCGTTTAATGCTGCTGCAATTTTCCTTTCAGCCTAATCTCCTTGAAACTGGCTCTAGGGACATATTTGTGTGACAAGGGGAGATTGCACAAACCGGCCGCCAAACATGTGTCAGTTGTTTTCCAACAGAAGAAAAAGTTAAGATGCTGATGGTGAAGGTTTAGCAAAACAAATGAACTTCTGTTGGCTGATTTGGTTCTGTTAAATAAACTAAGACAACAAAATCTGCACCCGTCATAGACTCACTTTTTATTTAGAATATCTGCAACAGTCCATCACTTCATAACTGAATTTTTTGGGAGCGATGGCAGTTGGACCCCCAACTTAGAGAGACTACCTGACCTGACACGCTTGTAGATCTCTCCCAGTTCCCACAGCATCGAAGAAGCCTGTTGCCGGGCAGCTTAGGAAAATAAGCCATTGAATCTACAGTGCTCGGTCCTCTTTGCACTGTATGTGTAGTATGCGGATGTCCGTGACATACTGGGCATTGTCAGTGTTTAGGGAGCTTCCTTTGGTGACCCCCCACCACCCTATATGGAAAAAGCATGACAGAAAGTCAGAGAAGGAAAAGAAAAGAGAGAGGAAAAGAAAAGGAGAATGTGCCCACATGAATGTGACATACTGCCGACGGACTCATGTGCTCGCCATGACAACCATGCAGAGGGAGAGGGAGGGCCAGGGGACCGTTGGCTTTTTGACGAAGTACATTGTGCTGTCTTAACCTCGGTGACATCCCTGTTGTCAGCAGGTCAAATGCTTGAATATCAATGAACTGACTGAGTGCCCCTCAAAGTGCTCCTCAAAACTGTCCGGCACACATAAGAAGCACTCAGTGTCCTCTCTGACCCCCACTGACCTGCTTTGAGCCTCTTGCTGCATTCAGACCACAGTGACTGATTCAACAGGGTTAAACAACACTCAATCAGAGCAGATGCATTCCTGCCTGCTGCTTCCACTCAAGCCTCTCTATTTCTTGTCCGCTAGAGATGTGACTTCCCTTCAGGGTTTATGCTGAAGTTAGAATTCAGGAAACCTTACAGCATGTACAATTCTATTCCAACTAGACAAGGAAGCCCCAGTGACTTGAAAAAGTCTTACTTTTTCTAATTTGTTAACATCAGAAACCAAAAAAGCATTTTTTTCTTTTTAATTTTGGGTAAGTGGGCTACAGAAATTGTGTGAAAAAGTGTCTGTTATCAGACTGTACAGTAAGCAATCTGTATTTCAGAAAGGCTTCTAAGTTACCCTTCCCTCATCAGAACTTTTTTTGTTGTTTTTGTTTGAAAAGCTATGAAAATCTTTTAATATTAAAAATTCATATACGGTATCAAGTAGAGCTGAAAAGTACCTTGAAATGAATCGTTGTCATCATACAAAATGTAAAAAATGACTGAAAAATCTTTTTTCCCAATCTGTTTTGTTTGCCAGTATAGCACTGAGAGTTGAATTCCTGCTGCTGGATAATAACCAGACAGATCTGCTTTCACAACTGGATCATCACGTCACAAAAATATATGCACTGCACATGGAGATTAAAAGGAAGAGGGAGAATAGAAAAAGAATGAGAGGAGGAGAAAGAAAGAGACATTAAAGAAGAGAATAAAAGAAAAAAAAAACACAACACACCAACTAAGATAAAAGAGGGAGTATCCTATGGACAAACTGTAAATGCAAAGATATGTCTACAAACATTGAAAAAAAACCTTTGAAGATGGCACAATGTTTTTCAAAGCTATATATAGTGGAAGCTCTAGCTTTGTGTTAAGCATAGCTGTGAACACCTGGAGCCAAAAGACTGTGCTGTATATGCATGAGTGTGCTTGTGTGTATAAGATTTATAAGGCTCTTTGTGCAGGAATATATGCTTAATAGCAGGTATGAGGGACCCAAACCCACCCAAAAGAGCCCGGGACTGAACCAGTGCAGAACAGAAATCCAAAGGCATCCCAGAGAAAGGGGAGGTAGGGAGGGCAGACACAGGGACAGCAAAACTCACCTGAGAAGGTCCTACGAGAGCCCCGGGGTTATAATTCAATTCAATTCAATTCAATTCAGTTTATTTATATAGCGCCAAATTCACAACACATGTCATCTCAAGGCACTTTACAGTTCAACCAGATCAAATTGATACAAAGTTTTCTATCTAAGGAAAACCAGTTGATTGCATTGACTCATTGACTCAAATACAATCCCCCACACTAAGCATGCTTGTAGCGACAGTGGAGAGGAAAAACTCCCTTTTAACAGGAAGAAACCTCCAGCAGAACCAGGCTCAGTGTGAGCGGCCATCTGCCGAGGCCGACTGGGGTTCAAGGAGACAGAAGCAGAGATACAAAAAGCAGCTGTAAAAGGCGGCCCCGTCCAGGAAACACACAGCCAGGCAGACGAGCTCCAAGGCAGCTCCCATGCCAGAGGACGAAGAAAGCACATCCACTCAGTCACGGTCAGAGAAACAGGACCACACTGGAAAACAGGCCGATCTCCAACATCTATAAACAAGGGTGTTGATAGAAGCAGCACAGCTGATGTTTCTTTCCAGGATGACGTCACAGCCAAACAGGAACAGACGAGGCAAAGCTACTCTGAGGAAAAGCAGAGAGAGCAGAAGGTTAGAGATTGAACTAACAGATTCTGCAGAATAGGAGAACAGAGAGAGAATGAAGCAGAATGATGAAATGGGGGTCCCTATGTCCTCCAAAAGTCTAAGCCTATAGCAGCATAACTATAGAGATAGCTCAGGATAACCTGAGCCACTCTAACTATAAGCTTTATCAAAAAGGAAAGTTTTAAGCCTAGCCTTAAAAGTAGACAGGATGTCTGCCTCAGTCTAAAACTGGTAGTTGGTTCCACAGGAGAGGAGCCTGATAACTAAAAGATCTGCCTCCCATTCTACTTTTAGAAATTCTAGGAACCACTAGTAAACCTGCAGATTGAGAGCGAAGTGCTCTGTTAGGAACATAAGGAACAATCAGATCTCTGATATAAGATGGAGCTTGGCCATTTAAGGCTTTATATGTGAGAAGGAGGATTTTAAATTCTATTCTTGATTTAACAGGAAGCCAATGAAGAGAAGCCAGGACAGGCGAGATATGATCTCTCTTTTTAATTTTCATTAGAACTCTGGCTGCAGCATTTTGGATCAGCTGAAGGCTTTTAACTACAGTTTGTGGACTTCCTGATAGTAAAGAATTACAATAGTCCAGCCTTGAAGTAACAAATGCATGGACTAGTTTCTCAGCATCACCCCTGGACAGGATATTTCTAATTTTTGCAATGTTCCTCAGATGAAAGAAGGAAATTCTAGAAACCTCTTTGATGTGGGATTTAAATGACAGGTCCTGATCAAAAACAACACCAAGATTTTTTACTTTATTATCTGAAATCAGTTTAATCCCATCCAAATGAAGTGACTGGCTAATCAGTTTCTTTTTCAGAGACTCTGGTCCAAAGACTATAACTTCTGTTTTGTCTGCATTATAGTGCTGAAGACCTAAGAACATGCAGTGATAAGCCAATTGACTCTGCTGACACAAACAGATTCAGGGTCCAGGGGGCCTCTAGCAAACAAAAAAATACATAAATATGAGCTTATTAATTTTTTTTCTTTTTTTTTTGTAAATTTCTTAAATGCCAATAATATAGCAATTGAAACTTTTTGCTTTGGTGATATCATTTAAAAACTAAAGATTTTTTCATTGTCAAAACAGAAAGTGTAAACATATGCAACTTTTTGAAATAAAAACATGCTGGGGAGAAGCAAACAGTTAAAACTTTTTTTAATTAATAATTGAAAATTTTGCTGCTCCAAGATTAGGTTCTTAAAAATGTTTTTTTTTTCTGTCTTTCTGTCCGTCATACACCTCTCCATGATACCTCTGACTATATGTTCAGGGTTGCTGTCCAGCCGAAAGCCTTTAGACAGTTTTTTCTCCAGGATTACCATGTGGTTTTTTTTATCCCCGCCATAGCATAATGCTGCACCTGGGTTTTTATTACCATATGGATGGTGCAGGGGCGGATTTACCATCAGGCAATACTAGGCAGTTGCCATAAAACTCTGTTTACATCTATGGTTAATACAGTTATTACTTATTTTTTAACATTAATTATATTTTTGATAAAAATAATTTCGCCAAAATGCCATCAGAAGGCTTATAATATTAAGTGTGTCTCAGCCCCCCCTTCAGTGTCCACCATATTGGATCAGTCCATTTGCTGCACATGTTCAGAAAGGTCCAAACAGACAGCAGCAAACCATTTGAAAACAAACGATGTGAAGAGCAGTGTTGCCAATTTAGAGCTTTTGTCGCTATATTTAGCGACTTTTCATACTCCTCTAGCACTTTTATTTCAAAAAAGAACCTAGCACCAAATCTAGTGACTTTTTTCTGCTACTGGAGACTTTGGCGACAACATATAAAAGCACCGAACTCAGCTCTCCAGAGCAAGTAGAGTCTCTCCTCTATCTTGTCTGCTGTAATGATTCATGCTATTATTTCATACAAACAAAAAATGTAGAACAGATAAACAGAGCATAGCTTGTCTACAGTGAAAAGAGGGAGTGTAATATTTACTTTTGCCATCGCCTTTTTGGAAACACAGGAAGGAGCAATCAGCTAAGTGAGCTTAGTGCTTGGAACTTTCATTCCTTTTGAGACAGCATGAAAAATCAGCTGAGTCTAAAACATAGAGAGGAAAAAAACAAGAAAAGGGACAAGAAGAATAAACATGTCTGTATCTGTTTAATGGGTCTGTTTTATGTGTTGTCTTCTCAGTTCAGAGGGCCACCTGCCCATCTTTGCTTAGGGCCCCAAATATCCTAAATCCACCCCTGAGATGGTGTGTTCAAATATATAAGCCTTCTTATTTTTCTGCCACATAAAGCATTTCGTACAGTATGTAGGCCCAAAAGTTCAATTTTGATCTCATCTGATCATAATAATGTCTCTGTCTCCTACATGAATTGCGGCAGATTTTAACTGTGGAATTTGCCTTGTTCAAATAAAAAATCAGACTACTTGCAGAGTGACCAGTTATTAGTCTTCATTTAAACAGATTTCCCCACCCTAGCTGTGGATCTCTGCAGATACTTCAGAGTTAGAGATCTACCTGAATAAATACAGGTTACATACATTTGCTAATTAGGTGACAGCAATGAATTTATAATTATCAGTATCAGTAGTGGGATGAAAATAAATGTAAGGTACAATTTAAGACATTTTTACTATGAAGTTTTTTTATTATAAAGCCTGATCATCTTTGTCATTTCATTTTCTCTATACTTATGATTTAATTGCTGGTGGCTTTTCAGATAAATCCCAATAAAATCCACCAAAGGATGTGGATATAATTAAACTAAATGAAACAAGTTCATATGAGTAAGAAAGCTGTATTGGCATGAGCTTTGAAATTGGCTCACTACTATTAGACATAACTCTTCGTCAAAGGTAACTGCAATCAGAGCAGTGCCACCCACTATTTTTTGCCTCGGCCTACATTCATTAACTAGTTTCATGAGTCAACATTGCAGTTAGCAGCACGCTCTGCTGCTAACTGCATATGGACAACAGAAGCTTTTATGTGAGATTGTTTAGTCAATCTTTCAATCCTAGTTCAAAGCCTTGACCCTAAGCGATCCTCAAATATCTAGCTAAATTTAGCTCTTCGTGTTCATGCAGGCATTGTTGCTGATGGGATTATGGTAATGCAAGCATTCATTAACAAGCTATGCAGGTGTTCTGAAGCAAATATGTAGCCGCATTGTTTACATGCCTCTCTGGAACCATCTTTAATCTGCAGCCTGTGATGGCTTTGGCTCAGGCCCTGTCATACAGCAGCTGTTTTGTAAGCTAGAATATTCTTTTTTCCCCCCCTAATTGTGTTTATCTATTCCCACATCTGTTCTAAAACAAATAAAACTCTGACATGAGAAATGAAGCAAGCCCTTTATGGAACCTCCCTAAACCATTATAAAAAAAAAAAAAAACTGTATTTCATTTAAGTTTTGACAAGCTTACAAATATAAACAAACCCTCCACAGCCTCAAGACTTGCATCAAAAGCTCAGAAAACAGATTTTGGTTTGAAATACCACTGTTGAGCCAGTGAGGCACAATAAACAAAAAACAGCAGTTGGGGAAAAGTGTTTTCACTGAGTTATCAGACAGCAACTCACAGATTGGTCCTTGAAGTTGGCTGCTATTTTCCACTCAGGCCAGATAAGTGGGTCCCGACCCCTTCCTCGGGCAGATTAGCTGCTTCTGCCATCACTCCCAGTACTTTTATCAGGACCAGACAATCTTGTCTGCCACCAGTGTCCAGGAAACCCAGATTCCTCCAGCAGCCTGTAGCCTGATTACTCCGAGGAACACATGTACTATCAGATACAGTTGCTATACGCAACAATGGAGTTGTTTATAATCTCCCCAACTGTTTCTCAGCGCTTACCGCAAATTACTTCCAGCCCTGTCACTCCATAAAGCAAGCTGGGAGCAACACGAGACTCAGTCCTGGACAGCTGTAGCCCAGCACATGTTATGTGTTGTGTGTGCCCGTTCTTATTAAGTTGATGTCTCAAAGGGGAGGGGGAAAAAAACGATACTCTGCATGACTTTTGACCACAAGAAAATGTGGCAAGATGCAAACATCAAGCTGATGAATGGTGGATTTAAGCTACTTTGTGCTTTAATTTTAGGTGTTTACTTGTTTCCTAACTGCTTCCAATCTCTAAATGAAGAATGTTTCTAATGAGTGGAAAAGTCAAAATAATTAAACAGGTTCAATATGTTTCTATTGTTAGCTGATAATAAGTCAATGATTCTATGTTAAATTAGCTTAGTATCTGTCTACCATTGTAACTAAGTATATTTATGCCCTTTTTTATACAATGCCTAAAAGTAATTAAATATTCTCTGATTTACTAAGTTAAAATTGCAAAATTCATTGTATTTCTTTGAGAATTAATAAATAGGACATTTTTGTGAAAAAAAAATCTTGATCTGCATGAATCAATACTTTCTTCTGTGTATTGGCTGTTTCTACATAGTGCAAACCTTTAACTGCAGGGCACAACAAACAGCTGTTGTGAAGGTGGTGGTCTCTGCATCTCTTTCCAAGTTCCCATCGTCCACTACCCTTTTTTCAAATTTAAAGTGCTCCTACACTGGAAAAAAGCTAAATATTGATAAGTAATTTTTTCTTAAAACAAGTGCATTTGTTCTTGGATAGAGGAGGTAAAAAACAAATTTTGCCAATAGAACAAGACAATTTACATTTAAAATATGAAAACACAATTGCATTGTCTTATTTCAAGTGCATGTTATCTAATTATCTTATTTTAAGAGTAAAAATACTAATTCCTTGGGCAAACTATCTCATTTACCTACTCAAATAAAGGGTAAATAAACTTATTTTAAGACATTTTTTACTTATTTCTAAATCGTTTTTCCAGTGTAAAGCTTGGGGGCTACTTACAGACTTTAGCTATAAAAACACACATGAAAAATAAATGTTCATCTTCAGAAAAAACAATATATAACGAATGTTCCTCCTGATACTGGGTGCGATAAGCAGGCATATAAGTTGATAATCGCCATCTGCAGGTAGATTATGATTTCAGGTTGGTAATTTGGTCATTTTATTAAGGATCCCCATTAGCTGCCATGACAAACAGCTAGTCTTCCTGGGGTCCAGATTAAAAACATACAATACAAAGCACGGTCACATAATATTACATTTCCAAAAATGTAATTTCTCAACACATATTTCAGAAATGATCAGAGAATGCAGATCATTCTCCTCAATTTGCCTGCTGTGTTCCATTGTCCTTTGGAAGCTTGAAAAGTGGCAAATGTTTTACAAATTGCATATCTTATATACTTTCCAACTGACATGAACAAGAGCCTAGAGTAGCCTTGCTGTGGATATGTCCATCCATTAACTTGAAATTGATGCGTTCACACCTAATGCATTTTCTGTGACAGAGGCAACCGATTCATTTAGTCCTTTTAAAAAATGTTACACCATTTATTATTTGTCCTCCTCTTGTTGCTTCACGCTGCAATATCGACCTAATAATAAGTCAACATTTCTTAGATTAAGTGTATTTACCCCTAATTTGAGTAGAAAAATAAGATGATCTGCCAATGGAAGGAGTATATTTACTCTTAAAAGGAGATAATTAGATAATATGCACTTGAAATAAGTTGTGCTAATAAATGTTTTTTTAATTTTATATGTAAATTGTCTTGTTTCATTGGCAAAGTTTCACACTTCCCTTCACAATTCAAGAATAAATGCACTTATCTTAAGAAAAAATGACTTATTGAGATTTCTATTTTTTTTTAACAACACAGGGCTGTGTACTGCCAGCTGCCTTTTCCCAGAACCTTGCTCCAGTTTAGCGCTGTACTCCTTAGATACAGTAGCTCCATTCGCTCGAGAACAGGGCACAATGCTATTGTGCTTCGATCTCCTGCTGTTACCAATGTTGGCTTCAAAGCTGGCCCAGTGAAGGTACCAGATCTGTTTTATTTCCAGCGTTTTATTGTCTTTCCACTGTCAAATGTACAGAGCAACAAAATTAACTCTCTGCATTTAACCCATCCCCTTGGGGAGCAGTGGGCTGCCATCGTGGGTGCCTGGGGAACAGTGTGGGGTTAGTGGTCTTGCTCAGGGACCCAAAGTGGAAGTCTGTGGGAGTGAGGCTTGAACTCAGAACCTCAGGATTCCAAGCTGTATGCCCTAACCACACTGGAAAAAATAAAAATCTACATAAGTATTTTTTTTCTTAAAATACGTGCATTTGTTCTTGGATTAAGTAGGTAAAAGAGACATTTTGTCAATGAAACAAGACAATTTACATTTAAAGTAAGAAAACACAATTGCATTGTCTTATTTTAAGTGTATTTTGTCTAAATATCTTGTTTTTAAGAGTAAAAATACTCATTCAATTGGCAAATCATCTCATTTACCTACTCAAATTAAGGGTAAATACACTTAATTTAAGAAATTTTTACTTATTCCTAGATTTTTTTTCCAGTGCACTAGGCCACCACTTCCCTGTGTCTTAGTCAGATGGAAGTAGCATGCATTCTTGTGATATATATACCAAGGACTTTGTTTAAACAAATAGAGGAAAAACAAAGTGTACAAAATACACTAAAATGAAATATTATAAGCCAACAGGGCTAATAATAAACAATTTAATCGGAAGACCTTTTCATGCGACCAGAATGAGTTACAGGTGTAAAAATGTGTGAGGTCATAGTAAGTGAATAGGCCTCTTCGAAGAGGGAGACCATGTCTTGGTAGCTTCAGCAGAGCTCAATAAGACGTTCAAAGCTCAGAATGATGTTTTATTACCTAGCCCTGCTTTAAACCTCTCTCTGAGCTGCCTGCTGTGTTCCATGGTTCCTAAATGCTGCTTTTTCACTTACGTTTTCTTAAAAAAAAAAAAAAGGAAACAAAAGCTCTCAGGTCGTAACAAAGCAACTTTTTTTTTTTATCCTAGGATTAAATCACAGACAGATGGGGTCTGTTTACTAAGTAGGTGGCTTCTTAAGGCTGTTATTTAGTTGCCCTGTATTTTACTGAGGGGGTATCACAGCACGTAACATTTTACTTCCACGATCATATGTCTTTTTGTTAGTCTGTTGCATAAATCCAATTAAAATACAATTATGTCAGTAAAGATTTATGATACAAAATTTGATAAGGTTCAGGTGATTTAATAATTTTTCGCACTCCCTGATATGTATTCAGTTATACTTCATACTTGTGCAGATTTTGGGTTTTTTTCAGGACTAAAGCAAATTATAAATGTTAGTTACAGACATTATTTTTGAGCCAGATGTTTTATCAAAGTCTCTGGACATTTTTTGTGTGTTTTTGCCCTCGTTAAATGAATACAGGCGACTGTATAGACTTATTAATGTCTTCTAAAATCATTTTCTCTAACTGAATAATTCTAATTAATCTACACAAGCCCAGAAGGCCACAACAATTTATTCATATTCATTTAGTTCTGATACATTCTTGATGTTTTATCCATTAATGTGTAATCTTATGTGTGGCTTTGCTCCCTGTCCGTTAATGGAGCTGATATAAATATAATCAAATACCAGCATGCAATGCAGCCACCTAGTTTATGTGACAGCTGATTTTGTAGCTCCCTTGATTCCCCCCACCCCCTCCACCCCTCTGCCATCTTTCTTTTTTTTAAGTTTGCAAAGAAGAGTCTTTGATCCACAGGCATTTTCTCTCAGTGGCGTTCACGAACTCTGCCAGACTCTTCATCCGATTCTTCATCGCCCGTCTTCCTCTATAGGTTCTATACGGCCTAGAAACCGCACACACAGAGAAACAGAAATATACAAAAATGCAGACGAGCCAATGTTGTGCTTGCCTTTCCCACTCCTTTGATCGATCTTGCTCCTTCGTTTGACACTATTCTGAGAAACATGAAAGATTTTTGAAACAGAAATCATTAACATTCTATAAAATATATCAGCAGTATGGACTCAGAGTGAAGAAGCATAGAGCTATTCATTAAAAAACAAACCGGACTTCCATCTGTAACAACATATTGTACATCAGTCCATCCATAAGTTGATGGACTTTCTGTATTTATCTGAAAGCTTCTGCTAAATGCATACTATGTAAAGCTGACCTATTAGAAACTAACAACATGAATTTCCCGAATTGAAGGAAAAAAAATCAAGTGCAAATGTTAAAGTTTATATTTCAAGTTTAAAGCCTAAATTGCTCAAACTCTTTGACCTTTTTGTCATATGGTAATCAAAAAACTTTATTTGTCTAATTGGGATTTGAAATAGACCAACATCAATTGGTAGAAAATTGTAAATTCAATTGAAACAATTCTGTTAATTGTTTGCCACAAGCCATGGCGAGAAAATCATCTCATTGGATATATAGGTCTGAATGAAACATTTGCATCGTCACTAAAAACTGATGAGTGGAGGAAAACACTCAGTACATACCAACGCCAATGTGAAACACAGTGGTGACAGTATTATGCTGCAGGGATGTGTGTTTTTAGAATGGATCAGGAAGTTGTTCAGAGAGGATCATAAGATGGATGAATCTAAAAAGAAAAATCCTGGAAGAAAACCTTTTGAACTTGAAACAGGAGAGATGGTTCATCCTCCTGCATGACAACAAATCTCAGTTTTACAGCCTTAGTCTACAGCTACAGTTCATTCAATTGAGGATCTGTGCAAAACTTCAATGTTTATTCTGACAGACTGCAAAAAAGACACAACTGATTTAATCTAATCGAAACTAAATATATTTCTTCTTTTATTTATTTTCTATTTTTTTTTCTTTTCCAAGAAATGCATTTTCTATTCTATTCTATTCTATTTTAGTGTAGATCCTATTCATTTCTTTTTTTTACCTTTTTTACCTGGATTTGAATAAAAGTTTTTCATTTTGTTTTACTTTTTTGTGATACATAAACCTGTTTGCTTCCTTTTGAACTGTTTCTATGCCATTAACACATCTGAATAACTTTTTTCTATTCTATTCTATTCTATTCTATTCTATTCTATTCTATTCTATTCTATTCTATTCTATTCCATGCTATGGGTATTATATAAGACCATGAATAGTTTTTGTTTAATTTCAAGTGGTACAACATGTTTTGATGTGAATGACATCTCATTTCTAAGAATTGTAAAGTCTACCATTTTTAAAATTTCATTTTATTCATTGAAAAAACTGACACTTTATAGGAAGGAAAGTGCAAAATGTTAAATAACTAGAAATACAATGATCAAGTCTAGAGGAGGGGGCTGCTTATACACGGCCATGTTTGCAAAGAAGCAGGAGCTGCTGTACTCTGGAGCTGGGAGGAAATGCCACTGCAGGTCCTGAATTCAGGGGGAGTGTCTGTTAGCACAGGTCTGTGTCAGTTAACACTAATCTGCCTGATCTCCCCCTCAAAGTCCCTCACTCCTCCACATGCAAATAAACATATTCAGGCTTCTCTCAAACCAAAGCCGCTATCAGACACTTGTTTGATCAGCAGAGTGCCTGCGAGCTAGCTCATTATGCATTTTCAAAAGAAAGAGGCAGCATAGTGTTGCCAGGGTTTTATGTAATTACTCTCACCTTTAGCAGTAACTGGGAACAATTAGCTCCACATCAGCCTGATGTGTTGTAGGTTTTGAGCTATTATTAGCAATTCTCGTTGCAGACGGTGCACATATATTGTACTCTTTGCCCTAGATTCAGCACTTTGCATGTCTATTCAAAGCATGAAGTGTACCTCACACGCAAAGCACAAGCTTTATTGACTTGAACATCTTACCGTTGTCTAATTTGTCATCTGTAAGCATACTAATGAGTCAGAGAACTGTCTTTGGAATCAATCAGGGTCCAGGACAGTGAACAAACCCAGCTGCATTCTTTTTTGTGTGCGTGGAGTGTTTCTACACACGTCACATTTGAGTCTACGACATGGAGAGGCTGAGTGTTGCCTTCAAACCAGACAAGCCTGAACTGGCAAACAGGTGCTGCAGGAGCAGCTGAGGATGAGGACATTAGGCGTCTCCACATCATCAGATCAAAGTGAAGTCGTCTCAGCCGACAGTCATCCCAGCAGTTTGATTTATGCCACTCTCTTGAATACCTTCATTAAGGCCCGCAAAAAGAAGGTAAAGTTACACAAGTTTCTCACAAATCCTTGAATAGAACTACTGAAACACAAAAGATCAAATTCTCAAAGTGAAGAACTGGGGTGTGTTTGGGTAGACTTAAAAGACATTCTTATGTACAGAAGATAATGCAGCAAAAAAATATTAATTCTTTAAGAGAATTATGATAATAGGAAGTTCAACTTCTCTCCCAGTAAAATAACAAGTGCTGGTAAGTTTTCCAACCTGGCAGTCAAAGCTTGGGTCATTTAATGACATCTGATCTCATTTATATACAATCCAATGAAACCTTTGAACACCAGAAACATTGACTTAATGATGTGTTCACTGACCGAACACTACAAAAAGTGCAAGCTGATAGTTATACTTTTAAATACAAAATTTACGTTTCTCTTTTTTTTCAACTGCACCTGAATAATGCTTTTATTTCTGGATAGTAACTTTGAAGTAGTTTTAAGGGCTCTAGCTATAGATTTTTAAACTCAGATTAGATAAGAAACCCATTAAACTGCATCCTTTCACCAATAAGGCAGTACAAACCAATAATATATATATTTTTTTTGTTAGGAGATAGCAGCACAAACAGAAAAAAAATCAGTCATAATATAATATATATATTACCACATTTAAAAAGTACTTATTTTAGACCAAACCTGATCAAAAGATCAATCTAATTTGCATCATTTGGACTGAAAAGTAATTTGATCATAAAATGCTGATAGATCATGTTGCTCATTTATTATAGCCAATAGTTGGTTGGCTGGTTTCGCATTTCACACACGTTGTAATTGTTGGAAAGGTTATCAGCGTTTTTCTTCATTGCTCAAGAACAAAAGAACATAATCTGCCCTTCCTCCCTGATGTCTGCAAGTGTGCCCTCAAATGCAATTGTACTCAGGGCATGTAAAAATCTTAGGCTGGCTCCAACATGTACAGAAGAGGCTCTTGTCATAAAATTTTTAAGCATGACTGCTATGAAGTCATTCATTATTACAGAAACGAGGGACAGATTATGTTTATGTTGCGCTTTATTTATCAAAGCCTGACTCAGCGTTTCATACGGGTTCGGTTGAGGGAAAGCATGTCAGGTTGGTTGATTCGTACACTGAAAAGCTCATTTCAAGCACTTAAAAATCTTAATGAAATAATTATTAGTAACCAAAATACATTAAACTGCTATTTTCTGCTTAGTGTAGCAGAAGATATATGAGAAGAAAAGTGAAATGATGTGCTGCTGATCAGTGGAGCAGCTGCATACACTGGTATGTGATTTATGTACAGTTTGAAGTGGGATTCCCCATTCCTTCTAAGGTAACAATTTATTTGATATGTCCTTGGAAGAAGCCCAATATGAGACTTTTTTTCTAATTTGGTCTGTCCTGAAGCAAAAGGGCTCCCATCTTGATAACCCTGGGTTAATGAAACAAGATTCATACTTTCAAAAGCATAAACACAGCTGAGGGGGAAATAACCTGAAAGAAGAATCTTAACAGAAATACTATTATGCCCATGCTCTGAGCAGACTTTTTTTCTTTCCCTTTGAAGAGAGGACAAGAAGAGAAGTGAAGGCCTGGAGAGGGTTGGTAACTGTCATTTATATTTACAGCCTCCCAGACACCTCAGGGGCTCTTATCCAGGTGGCCTCTGTAGAGGCTCTCAGAAACGCTCACACCTTTTCTGAAACTCAGAGTATCAATAGACAGTGGCTGACTTTGATTCAGCCACATAGAGGTTTGTGAGTCATGTGATTTTGACTGTTGTAACTGGTCGGGTTGACGCTGAAACTTGAATGCCCTCAGGGATGGAGAAATAGTACTCCGCAGAAAGGCTAATAATTCAGAGAGCCCTCTAACGCAAGCTTCTTTTTTTTTTCTTCAAGAAAAGAACATGCAACTATCCAAACTAAATAGGAATTCTCGGTTCAGGCAAATTTTCAATGTTCCCTCATATTATTTAAGCTCAAACCCTAACCTTAACTGTTGAGGGATGAATGAAGTCTCCATGCTTTGCCGCTACTCTGACAAGACTACAAAGGCAAAACTCAATTGCCCGGAAATCTATTCAAGACCAGACTTGTGGCCTCCAGCACGTGCATCAGCGCCGATATCAACACACTGCAAAAAATCTAAATCTAGATAAGTAATTTTTTCTTAAAATAAGTGCATTTGTTCTTGAATTGAGGAGGTAAAAGAGACATTTTGCCAATGGAACAAGACAATTAACACTTCAAATATGAAACCACAATTGCATCGTCTTATTTCAAGTACATATTATGTAACTATCTTATTTTAAGATTAAAATTACACATTCCATTGGCAAACTATCTCATTAACCTGCTCAAATTAAGGGTGAATACACTTAATTCAAGACATTTTTACGTATTTCTAGATCGTTTTTGCAGTGCACCAGTGTATTTATTTTTAAAACCTGTGTAGATAATTTAAGCAGCAGCTTTTTACAACAAAAATTAGTTACTAAAAATATCACTGATAGCCTGCTAATAAGACACAACATACATAATTAGCTTTAAAGTGTTCCTCACACTTCAGACTGGCTAATCCTGCCGAAAATTTTTTAAGAAAGGCAGATGAACTGACCTGGAAAAAGGAGAAATAAGAAAATCAATAAATAAGATTAATATTGTTACTGTATCGTACCAGTAAGGAACTGAAAAACCGGCTTAGAAAATTATGAAATCCAAACAATAAGGAACAAGAATGCCGCAGTCTTACTTACTAGTAAGAATAACTAAACATTATACAACTTTTAAAGCAATAATATTAAACTTTTAAGCAGGACGATCCATATTTCTTTGGCTACAAATGCTTTTCTTTGTTACTTCCTATTGAAAGGTGATACATAAATGAAAAAAAAAAAATTCTTGTGCAGGTGAACAAATCACGGACGGTCTTATCTGTTCCAAAAATAAAGGTTATTTTTGCATTTTTCTTTTGATATAGTCAAAATGAAGGATAAACAACATGAGTGAAGATGCCACTATCTTGCATGCAACTCAATTCACTTTCTACAAAACGAGATATCTGGTGCAAAACAGTTATTTTTATCCCAGAGGCTTAGTGCATGAACATTTACCAGGTTAGGTTAACTGCAAAGCTAATAATCCTTTGAAAAACATTTTTTTTTTGGTTATGTCTAAGAGAATTCATAAAGTAGGAATAAAGGTTATGTTTTAAAATATTTAGTCCTTTAAAAGCATGAAAACATTAGCTTTGAAAGGCTGTCAGATCAACACTCATTGATTCCAGCTTTGCAACAATTAAAACTAAATGTTTTCTTTATTTAGTTTTCTATAAAATTTCAACTTTGTTTAAAAAAAAGGAAATATATACAAACACTCATTTGTGCTATGAAACAGCAAGGAAATAAAAAAACCAACAACAGAAAAACATTGTAGGCAAACATCTTTTCAACACAGAGTGCTTGATTAATTTATGGGCGAGGATTCGCCTCACAATGGTTATTTCATCATGATCTTCAGCCCCTTTCAACGGCTGCTTTCAGTCCAGTTCAAACATATATGACACAGGCTGAATTTCCATGAAAAAGGGATGAAATATGTACTCATCTCTCTGACCATTTGCTTCTGTTGTCTGCTGGGGCTCCAACATTGTCCATAATCTGCCTCCAGCAATACAAGTGTCTTTTAGCCAGAAACGAAATTATCTATTGCACATTATTTGAATAACGCCGAGGTACATTCAAATGGTTTACTCCGCTCTTATTCTCCAGGGAATCAAAGGATACTTTTATTTATTCCAAGTTCCTCAAAAGGACAAGAGATTAAAAGGAAAAGTAGATTTTCCACAAAGAAAGGCTGCTTTTGTTGGGTGACATTTTTGAAAAAAACAAAACAAAACAAATATATGTTCTCAATGCATGAGCCATAAATTATAAAAGTTAGTTTTGGCTTCCTTTAAACACATGTTGGGGGGGGGCGTGTAGGCTCATACTTGGTGTTGTGCCCTTTGAGGGACGGGTGAGGCTTAATGTAAGGCCTGCTACTCGTGAAGACGCTGGCCGCCTTCCTCCTTGTCCTCTTTTTCAGCTTCCTGCTGAACACGTTCTGCCAGGACTGCAGCGTCTTCGAGGTCCAGATCCACATGCCGCTGGTGATGCCCACCACCAGCAGCATGAAGATCTTCACCATGAAGATCTCCACGGCGGGGATGGAGGCCTTCATGACGCAGTCGTCCGACTCCGGCCCGCTGCCGTCCAAACACTTCTCCTCCTCGGCGAGTATGCGCCAGTAGTCCATGTTGAGCCTCTCGTAGAAATAGCAGGCGATGACGCAGGTGGCGGGGACAGTGTAGAGGACGGAGAAGACGCCGATGCGCACCATCAGCTTCTCCAGCTTATCCGTGTTCTCCCCCTCTGTTTTCATAATCTTCCGTATATGGAAGAGGGCCACGAAGCCAGACAGCAGGAATGAGGTGCCGATGATGAGGTAGCAGGAAAGAGGAATGAGCACAAAGCCTGTGAGAGCTTTGACGTCCATACTGCCCACATAGCAGACGCCCGTCAGCTCATCGCCAGCCACCTTCCTCATCACCAGTATCATGATGGTCTTCACGGCCGGGATGGCCCAGGCTGCCAGATGGAAGTAGCTGCTGTTGGCCTCAATGGCCTCGTGGCCCCACTTCTTCCCAGCAGCGAGGAACCAAGTTAGGGTCAGGATAACCCACCAGAGGGAGCTGGCCATGCCGAAATAATACAGGATGAGGAACACAATGGTGCAGCCGGTGCTCTCCAGACCCTCCTGAATAATATAATTCACACCATTGTCTCTGTCGCAGGCTATTCTGTCGGCTCCCACAAAAAGCCGAATGAGGTAGCCCACGGAATAAACACAGTAGGACATGGAGAGGAAGATGATCGGCCTCTCGGGGTACTTGAATCTCTGCGGGTCAATAAGGAAAGTGAGTACAGTAAAGGCACTGGAGACAAAGCACAGGATGGACCAGATGGCCATCCACATCAGGGAGAACTGCTTGTCCCCCTGACTCCAGTATACATCCACTTTGGGGTAGCACTTCGGGGCACAGGATTGACTCTTTTCCACAAAGTGGAATTTGTCTGGATTGCATGTTTGCTTGGTACCACTGTCCTTCAGGTGCAGGTCCTTCCCGCCCAGAGGCTGCTGAGGCCTAAAATCTGGAGGCTGAGTGTGGGACACTTTGGGGGGCTCGTCCGATCCATTGGTCGGCGCTTCCATGCACAGGTTGTTTGGATCGTTTTTGGTCGGAAGACGCGAACAGTCCAAAGAATCTGGCCAGGGAAAATTAAAACTCTCCAGGATCGGGGAGCACTTCAGCTTGACCTGCTCACACATGACCCTGCATGCTGGAATGGGGTTAGACACCTGCTCTGTGCACATGGGAGCATGCAGCGAGCAGAGGAAGAACTTGAGGTGACTGTGGCATCCGAACTGGATGAGTGTCACAAACTCCTGCAGCTTGAGTTCAGCTTCTTTCTGATCATCGTGGCCCATGAGGTTTGGCATGCGAGTCATGTTGTAGCCAATGTCCTTACACATGGGGATGTTGATGTGCTGACATCTCCCCTCTACTGACCAGTCGGGATCTATAGAGCTGATGGAGAAGCTGGCTCTGCTCCACAGCAGCAGCAGCAGTAGAACCGAGAGGATCGGGCTTGGCTTCACAGCTGAACTCATCCTGGCTTTTCTGCTTCAAGAAAAATACAGTCACTTCAGTGCAAATTTTCTCTCCAAAAATAGATAAATAAAATAAAGAAATCAAATCAACAACAACATCGTAGTCGATAGGAAAAAAACTTACTTAACTATCCACTGCAACATCATCCTCTCCTCAGTTCAGAGTTGAACAAAAACAGGAACCCCGCGATGGAGAGACAGTGTTTCCAGGCTGGAAGCGCGCTGTCAGGTCCATGCTCTTCCAAATGTTCACTTCTGGGGCTGAAATCGTTTTTTTTACTCCTCTCTCACACTTTGCATGGAATTACCACATGCGCTTTTTAAAATTTCCTTTCTGTTTGGTCCGCCTCCACATTTACAGAGACTTTCTGGGCACTGGGTGCCCTCCGTGCGTGCTGCACTGCGATTTCAGTCCGTGAGAAACAACTTTCAAATGATCGCGGATATAAAGAAATGACTGACGTTTTTCTTTGAGCCCTTTGTGCGAAAATAAAATAAAGTAAGTGAGATAAAAAGGAATTCCTCGATGATGGGAAGAAAAGTGTCCCCGAGACGCAGGAGTGACGCTCCTCCCCGGGGCAGGCGCGCGATGCGTTTGGTGGCTGCGCTCGTCTGAGCTGGTCGGAGACTCCGTCCCGGTCTAACTTGCCAGAAGATCCGCCTTCAAAGACAGCTGCTTTGCATAAGAAAGACGACACTGACACGCAGATTATTTTCAAATCGTGCGGAACAGCTTGTTCAGTGCAGCACTTTCAAAGCCTTGCTGCAAACTTCCTACTCGCTGTTTGTTTGTTCTCTGCAACAAACTTGATAAAATCAAAGAATAAAGAAACTTTTATAATTTTAATGTTTTCCTTTTTCTTTATTTTTTGTTTCTTTGGGGTTTTTTTTTTTTTCAATCCTGAAATACTGCCAGAGGCGTAGCCAGAAAATGTTTATTAGGGTGGCCAGGCAATAACCAATGTACACTGAGGGGTGGCACCAGAACCCCAGGGTCAACCTACACTCTTACAACAGGAAAATTAATGAGCAAAACATCATTTTTTTCTAAATAAAGACAAACTATACTTTCCTACAGCCTTTGCTAACAAATAGCCACATATATTTATACATCCGTGCTTTCTAGATAAAAGGTATAGTGGATAAAATCCTTTCAGGATTGATTTCTGAGGCGAATATCTTATCCATTGTCTTTACTTACCTACTTTTATCAACAATCATTCATAATATCTACATAAATTGATTATTTCAATTTATGTGGATTATACCATTTTCTCTTTACCCCATGAAATACAAAATGTAGTATTCTAGTATTTTAATGTTTATAATTATCGACAGTGTTTTTGCTGTCAAGTAATTGTTAATATATGAAAATTTTAAATGTTTTAAATATTCCACTTGAGAGGATTACTGCTGCCACTGTCTGTATTAGAGGGGAAAAATGGTAGGGGTGGCCACAGGGGTGGCCAATGATTGGCTAAGGGGTGGCCATGGCCTTCCATCTAGCTCCGCCCCTGAATACTGCAAAATCCATGAGCACTTTGGCCCCGTCCACACGAAGTCAAAACGAACACGAAACGCTGATATTTTCCAAAACGTTTGCCGTAAAGACGGAGACGTAAAATAAATGTGAGCGTCCACACGAATGCATGAAAACGCTGCAAAATGTATGTCAGGCCTGTAAGTGGCGCTGTGGTGCCAAAGCAAAAATAAGCGACGAAATGTTGGGCATGCGCACTAACATTTATACATGTTTGCCCTGCGGGCCCATTTTCGTGGTTAAGTCAAATTCAGGTGCTGAACTATGTTGTCGATATTGCTCTGTTCTTCCTGGAGTTTTCCAGAAGAAGAAGATTCTGTTGTAAGCCCGACAACAGGGTGAGTAGCATTAGCAGCAACGGCGCCATTGTTGTTGTGATGTGTAGCGCATGCGTGTTTAGAGGCGACGCTATGACGCATGCGTGTAAAAAAAATATGCGGTTAGAGCGTAAAGATGGAAACGCGAAAACGGCGTTTCAGAATCTTCCCACTCTGAAGGCTGAATAAAAAAAAGATCGTTTACAGACCCCCGAAACGCCGGCTTCATGTGGATGAGAGGCTGGTTTGGTGAAAAATTTGTGCGTTTAGGCCAGGGTTCGTCTTCGTGTGGACGGGGCCTTTTATGCGAAAACCTTCAAATGTAATAAATTATCCAGGGCCGGATCGAATGTGGTTTGGGTCCCTGGGCTAGAGACAGTTTTTGGTGCCCAACAAGACGACATTAATTTTACAATATATATTCAAAAATTGGAATTATAGCAGACTGAACATTACATGTAATTTTTTTTATAATGTTTTTTTATTTAGCCAATCTATACAAATAAAGTGGCTCTAAAATTTCCCCACCGTTTTTAAAATAAACGTTTTAGTGATGTATAAAGTTGAACCAGGATAAGTCATTTAAAAACACTTTTTTCATCTATAGTGTAATAAATATATTCTATAGATTTAAAACAAGTATTTTTAGATAATTAGTCTATTTTAGAAATGTAAACAGAAAGGCTGTGTAACATGTTTAGAGAACACACAATTAAACTTATATAAAAAATGTTTTCACTTTAAGCATTTAGCCTTCTTATGTAGAAGCCACATCTTGATCATACAGAATTAACTTCAACAGCCATGTTTGTCTACACAGAGAATGACTTTGATGTTCCACTGTTCCTACTATCATAATCAATGATGTAAATAACAACCCCACTATTTAGAAAGTCTGTTTAGGACAGGGGATAAGAATGGGATTATGAACAAAAACAGAATGACATTTGTTTTATATCTGAGTTGAGATCTCCATTTAGAAGGGGGTTTGGGGTCAGAATGGCCCAATAATTTAAACATTTCAATATTTTAGTACACCTTGACAGAACAAGCAAAACAAAAGTTTAATCGGAAGAAAATCAACTTTAGAATACGATGCTCCCCAAAACATGTTTCGCTCTGGCTGTGATGTCTTTTCACTGTGTGTTTTTTCTTTATTTATTTACAACTTCTTCACATTGTTTGCACTTTTAGGAAATATAGCTCAAGGGTTGAAGTTTGGTTTCATAAGATTATAACAAATACAAGTTTTGGGAGATTATTTTCAGACCTAAATGTTTTCTTCTTTGTTTAAACTCATAAAGAATAAACAAGATTGTTTTATATGTATGTTTGAAATGTATTAGTGTTTGTATGAAAGATTTGCAGCCTCTATAGTGTTAATGTCAGCCTCTTTAAAGCACACATAGCTAGTGTTCAATTGTCCAAATGTTTTTGCTATGACAATATTGTCCAACTCCTAAAAACTCTTCTGAACTTTTTTTTATTTCTCAGGAAAAAAAAAAGTTTTTTAAGTGAATTGTGAGAAAACATGCATATTCTGATAGGACAGATGACCTTTCTCATGCATTAAAGATCCTCTGTAGTGTTATTACATGGGCTTAACACCCACAAAAACTGTGAATAACTCAAAATATTTTTCTGAGGGGGGCCAAACTTATCTCGTTTGGATGTTTCTCACTGGCTGATTTATTTGTTTTTAAGTAAATTTAAATTGTCATGATCATTTGTATTTACATTACCAAAACAGGGAAATTGAGAGAGCTGTAGGAACCACGGTAAAAATTATATTCACTACTTCCAAAACTGTATCAAAAGCACCTTTAAATTTAATGTAAAAAAAATCCATTGGTAGGTTTTGCAAAAACTTTAATACTGGTGTGGCGTTACCTTACTTCCGGGTCCTTTGCAGCATCCTACAGGTAAACGTGAGTTAACTAGATTGAAGCCCCAGATTTCCAGTGTGATTACCGTACATAAATAATTTCATGAAGGCATTCTATTGTGTGCTTTAGTCTTTGGATTTAAATATGTTTTAAAGTTAATTATGTTCTTAAGCTTAAAACATCAACAATTATCATCTTTATCCTTTATCATAACATTTAATTTAGTATGTAAAGAAATTGTTGGATTTAATTTAGATTAAACAACTGCAAGCAGAAATAGACCGCTTCTAACTGAGGTCCAACCATAAGGGCTTTTGTTTTGAAAAAACAGTAACACGTACAAATAATCCACATCTTTATTATGTGGTTCACATGTTAATTTTCTCCTTTATCTATGACTTTTCAAAATAAAACATGAGATTAAGAGAAGCGGAGTAAGTGAATTAAGATGAATAATATATTCTATAATGAGTAAGACAGCAAATTATTTTATTTTGAAGATTTGTATTGTTTATGAGATTTCTTTACAAGATTTCAAGTCCAAGACAGTCCATGATCTAGAATTTGTGGACAGTAAGTCTATAAGGCAAATCTAAGGTTTATGTTTTTTTAATCTTTTAATTCTTCTAAACCTTTTTTTGGAATGCCTTTAGCAATAAAAAATATTGACCAAAATGTTACAATACCTACAAAGCAAACACTGAAAGAAGATGAAAAGCATGAGTTTAAAGGTTGCTGCTATTACATCCAACATACATGTAAATGGGGTTACGCTTGTGACATAATTTCTATTATTTTTCTCTTATGATTGCACATTTTTTAAACCTACACAAAGAAATCCCTAAATTAGGGCATGTCCTAATGATGGGCTTGTTTGTTTCATTTAGAAATAGATGGGTTAATCCAGCCAAGTCTGCAAGCCAGTAAGGGAAAGTAATGTACTTTGAAATCACTTTAAAATGAAACCAAAAAACTATAATAATAAAATGATGAAGATTTACTTTAAAGGAATAGTACACCCAAAACATGATTAGCCTTCATTTTCTACTCACCTCCATGCTGAACAACACTCTGGAGTACTTTTTTGATATCTCAAATGCATCTGGAGATCTGGGAGGCTTCTTGCTGTCTGCTGACATTCAAATAATGGAGGTCCATGGCGCCCGAGACAGAAAGGTCCATAAAAGTCCACAAAAACGTGTCAATATTCCTCCATACTGCTCGTCCAATGTAATCCAAGTGTCCTGAGTGGGTAGCATCCAGAATTTACTCGAAACGAAGTCATTTAGAATGTTTTTAGAGCATAAACAGTAGTGTATAGGATTTCCTAATAGCGCCCCCATGCGCGCTCACGATTCTACGGAAGCCGGCAGACCAAACCGGAAGGAAGTGCGCATTCAGCGTCTGGTCTGCCGATAATGCAAGCGTAGAAGAAGAAATGTGCTGTTTACCTGTGCAAAGAAAGAAACAACGAAAGAAAAATGTCTGAGGACTTCAGTGTTGAGGAAGAGCATGAGTTCTTTGCCGAGCTGAATGCGCTGGTTTGGTCTGCCGGCTTCCGTAGAATCGTGAGCGCGCATGGGGGCGCTATTAGGAAATCCTATACACTACTGTTTAGGCTCTAAAACGTTCTAAATGACTTCGTTTCGAGTAAATTCTGGATGCTACCCACTCAGGACACTTGGATTACATTGGACGAGCAGTATGGAGGAATATTGACAAGTTTTTGTGGACTTTTGTGGACCTTTCTGTCTCGGGCGCCATAGACCTCCATTATTTGAATGTCAGCAGACAGCAAGAAGTCTCCCAGATCTCCAGATGCATTTGAGATATCAAAAAAGTACTCCAGAGTGTTGTTCAGCATGGAGGTGAGTAGAAAATGAAGGCTAATCATGTTTTGGGTGTACTATTCCTTTAACTACATACAACTGCTGCCACTGTAAAAAAAAAAGAAAAGAAAAGAAGAATCTGTTTTAATTAAAACCCTGTTACAGCTCATAAGCATCTGCAAAGTTTGCATGTACTCTAAGCTGGCTCTGCATGTAGGCATTCTGTAATGTGATAATATGGGCATGGCTGGAAAACACCTGAGTCACCCAAGCAAGATATTCATGCAGAAAATAAGGATGTTGATAAAACCACCTCCCCTCTTATATGTCTAGGATTGGAGTGCTGTGGCCAATATTGTCACTGCAAACACCTTGGATTCATTTCCTGCCTTTTTTTCCATTGAAGGAAGTGCACACATAAACAAATAAGGAGAAGCAGGCTTTGTTCATTCTTAACAGACATTGCTCTCCCAGAGAGGAAAAGCTTGCATCAATACTTTAGGAATTACTTTGTCTTTTTAACTGTAACATCTGTGTTCTCATCAGATCTGGACTCTGCTTTTTGTGGTTTTGCCCAGAAGTACACATCTAAAGCCGTACTTTGAAAGGAGTTCTTTATTGGCTGTTAAAGCGGTTCATGTGACTGATCAATCGGGTATTGTCATCTCATATGGTGACATCCTCATGTTAGTGAGCTTGCTGGATACCTCAAAGTAGGTGCAAGTTTTCCTGCACTCTTCACTGGCTTGCTTCACCTTGTTGGATGAGGGATAAATGCATTTTTAAAGGACATAAAAATAACAAGAATATAACAAAGGGTTAACTTGATGTTACTTGCAAGTAATATCAGCTTGATTTTTAAAGATACCTTCATGTCTTTAAAATGAGGTGATCCATTTTGGCAGAACTAAAAAGGTGATGCAGCCATTTAAACCCCAGGGATTCATCTCCAACTTCCTGCACAAAATAGACTCCTGTCAGCGGAAATAATGGAATGATTCTGTGGTGACTGGGTGCATCAGAGATGGACAAGAAGCTGCTTTTGTGGCTTGATGTGTAAACAATCATCTGATTCTGACTGTGAAAAAACAAGAGAGTTGATTGGAGATTTCAGAAGAAACAGGCACAAGTCAAATGCTATTACGGTAACATAATAGCTGAAGAAGTGAAGGGGGTGGAGGAGTACACATACTTTGGGTTAACCTGGACAACATAAGCCGTCTGCAGGAAGGAACAGAGCTGACTTTACTTCAACAGGAAGATTATGTCCTTCAGTGTTTGCTGCAGACTTCTATAAGTCTGTTGTTAAGAGTATGAGTTCTTCTGCCATCATCTGCTTAAAAAGCTGATAAAGAGGTCCGTCTCTATTCTAAGTAGAACAGGCTTCCCCTAACTTGGTCCTTGAGGGCCTCTGTCCTGCAGGTTTTAGAGGTTTCCTTGCTCCAGCACAGCTGATTTTAATTGAAAGCTGATTAACAGGCTTTTGCTCAACTGCAATCATTGTAATCAGCTGTGCTAAAGCAGGGAAACCTCTAAAAGCTGCAGGACAGCGGCCCTCGAGGACCGAGTTTGGGGATGTCTGGTCTAGAACCTCTGGAGATGATTTCACATAGGAGAATTCTTTTAAAAATGAAGAACATGATGAACAAGCGTGAATATCTTCTTCAGGAGACTTTTAAACTACAATATAATGACCCTAGTCAGAGATTTCTCCAGATCAGGTGCAAGACAAACAGAAGATCCTTATTGCCTACAGCTTTCTACATTTACAGTAACTCATACAAAAAACAACATATGAGTTACAACGATATTTAATTTTCATTTGGGACCAATAACATATTTTTTAATTGAACTAAATTTAATACTATAGGAAGGTTAGAACTTGAAAATTAGAACTTTGAAGTTGGGGAGAGGTGGCCTAGTGGTTAGGACAGACATGGGCATACTACGGCCCCCGGGCCGTATACGGCCCGTTAGGCTTTTTAATCCGGCCCGCCGAACTTGTCCAAATTACCCTATTTTCACTTTTACTGTAAGGCGCACATAAACGTCTTTTTTTTTTTTTTTTTCCTCAAAATGTGCGGTGCGCCCTATGTGTGTTGTAACTGCGACTTTTGAGACCACCATGCACCATGCAGAACTCCTCATCTCCTCATTGAGGAGATGATGAAAGCGTGGCTGAGGGAGGTGAATGTAAGGAGACCAGGTGTTTTTTTCCCACTCATCACCATCTCTGGTAATCTGTGACTCCATGCGTGCCCATCTCACAGCTGATGTGAAAAACAAGGTGAAACAAATTAACGCTGTGCTCGCTGTTATTCAACCGCTCGACATCGGTGCGCTTCGGGAGCGCGCCGCCAACGCGCTGCTGCTGCTCGAGATGGAAAAATTGAAGTTTTGCTGCTGGAAGCGCCGCATCAACCAATCAGAGAAGCTGATCTGGGAGCTGACAGCGAGACAGGTGTATGAGGAGAACAGGTGGTTTTTTCCACGCATCACCATCGCTGTTAATCTGTGACTGAATGAACGCTGTGCTTGCTGTTATCCTGGGAGGTCTGACAAAGGAACTTCAACCGCTCGACATCGGTGTGAAGCGGTCTTGTGCGAAATTCTGTTTCCCCGTGAAAATCTGTTCCCCCTGTGTCGGGAGCGCGCATCGCAGCCAGAGAGGCGGATCTGCCCATTCTCAAGGCGCTCCTGATCATTTTTCGGTAAAAACAGCTCATATAATCATCTCAACTTTGTAACATCCATTTTAATCGGTTGCTCTTTTTAAGAAATTGTAAAATAAATACATTAACGAGGTCCTCACGCTGTTTTGTGTTTTTTTAAACGCCAAGAGAATCGGTATTTCTCCAACTTTTGTCCCTTCAGCCTGACAGAAATAAACGTCAGTCACCGAACACAACAACATGTAGTGTATTTTTAATTTTTCATTGCTGATATAAGAGGATGGAAACTGGCTGATAGCAGGGCACACAAATTAAGACGTCCTGCGAAGATGAGAGTAGAATTTCTGGTTAATCACCTTCTAATGTAAAATATGACAGATTACTGGATTAAGGACATTTATAGTATACCACATCACACATATCAATTTTAGAGAAATTGGAAACAGTTGCTCTTTATTTCCCAAAGATATGGGAGGAGGAGAGGAGATAATGGATGTTTCAGCTTACTGAAATAATCTGTTCCCCCTCCATAACAGGGGAAGAAATTAATTTACCTGCAAGTCTTTAACTGTGCTTATTCCACTCACCACCGAGAACAAATCCTGTGGATTTGGTCATATTTTATTTGCAAAAATTAAAGGGGGGGAACCATATATTTCAGCTGCCTGAAATAATCTGTTCCCCCTCCATAGGGGGCCTCTGGACCGGGTCTCCTCCGCGTTCACCGCAGTGGCTGGCAGGTGTTTTTTCATCTAAATAATCTAAATCTTGCAGCTATATTTGATGTGATCAGTGGGAATAAAGTAGTTTTAATATGTTTTTAAGTGAGAAAGTCCACCTGAAAACTTAATAATTGCAGTCAGTTCATCCAGATTATCATCATGCCTATACTATATCTGTCGGAGGCGCTCAGACCCCCACATACCAGCGGTACACCGACAGTAGGAACCCCTTCAACAGCAGCCTCTAGGCCGGGCAGCCTCCGGGTTCACCTCGGTGGCTGGCAGGCGTTTTTCATCTACATAATTTAAACTGCAGGCACCAGGATACCAGCAATAAAAGCAAACATATTCCGTCGGCAGGTTTCAGGATTTTAAGTTAATTTAGGAGTGATCACAGCGCTCTGTATCATCAGCAACGTGTCTGTCTCAAGGCCAGCACGTAGGTTTGATTAATACTTTGTAATAAATAAATGAATAAAGCACAATCATACTCAGTTTTGCCCCCGCTGTATTTTTAAATACGCAGTAGAGGTATCTAAAAGTAGTAGAGGACATGTACCTGTATATAAGAAAACCCTATAGTCCGGTGCGCCTTATGTGTGTGTTAAATACAGAAATGGCACACATAACTGAGACTGCGCCTTTTAGTACGGTGCGCCTTATGGTCGTGAAAATTGTCTGTTTTTTTTATACATTTCAATCCCCAGGTTTAATTAATGACATTGCTTGTCCAAATGCTCCTGGCCCGGTCCTTCTGTCAAATTTTAGAACCCATTCTGGCCCGCAAGTCAAAAAGTTTGCCCACCCCTGGGTTAGGACATAGAGCTTGGAATCCTGAGGTTGTGAGTTTGAAACCCAATCCCACAGAGTGCCATTCTAGCTCTCTGAGCAAGACCCTTAAACCCTGATTGCTCTCCGGGCCCCAAGATGGCAGCCCACTGCTCCCCAAGGGGATGGGTGAAATGCAGAGGTAAATTTCTCCAATGTGAGATCAATTAAGTTAAATGATCAATAATTCTAATGAAATTATTCAATTCAGTTCATCTTAATTTAATTAAGTTTGGTTTATCCATATAGCTCCAATTTACAACATGTCATCTCAAGGCACTTTACAAAGTCAATACAGTTAGATTGGTAAAAACTTATATAAAAGAAAACCAGTAGATTGCATCCAGTCATTGACTTGCATAAACACGCTCCTCCTGGCCGAGCTTGCGGCGTTGAATGTCGCTTGCATGTTGTCGTTGACTCTTCAGCAGGTCCTCACACAGAGCATCCATGCAGCGACAGTGGAGAGAAAAACTCCCTTTTAACTGGAAGAAACCTCCAGCAGAACCAGGCTCAGTGTGAGCGGCCATCTGCTGAGGCCGACTAGGGTTCAAAGAGACAGAAGCAGAGACACAGAAAGTAGCATAAAAGATAACTGTTTACTAGCTCCACAGGTGGGCCACTCCAGGAAAGAGTCTGCAGGACTACACTAATAAAACAGGCCAAACTCCAACATCTATAAACAAAGGTTTTGATGGCAGCAGCCCAGCTGACGTCTCTTTCCAGGATGGAGTCACAGCCCCACAGGAACAGACCAGATGAAGCTACTATGATTAGAAAAAGGCAGACAGAACTAAAAGTTATGGGTGGAAATAACAAGTATTGCAGAGTGGAAAAATAGAGGTAGAATGGAGTAGAATGAGGAAAATGTCCTCCGGCAGCCTAGACCTATAATAGCATATATATAGAAAATATCTCACCCTAACTTAGCTCTTTTGGATGAGGTATAAGAAAGGTAGAGCCAAAGAGAAACACCTGTCTGGACTGAATGCTCCTGACTGGATCAGTCCGTTGACTCTACCTCCTCCTACTTCTCTTTTCCCCCATCATCCAGTGTTTTCCTTAAAGCTTCTTGGAGAATAACTGAAAATCTTTTCTAATGAAATATGACCAGTTTAGCCTGGTCCTCTTCATTTCAAATTTGTCTGCAATCCAGTCTGTGTTCGCCAGAGATGGCAAAAGTACTCACTTTCCGTACTTGAGTAAAAGTACAGATACTTGTGTTAAAAAATACTCTGGTAAAAGTGGAAGTACTGATTAAATGTCTTTACTCAAGTAAAGGTAACAAAGTACAGGCTTGTAAATTTACTTAAAGTATAAAAGTAAAAGTAGAAACCACTTTTTTCATGCCGTTGCCTACATTTTAAATGGATGTCTGCCAATAGGACTAGATTTCCGTCGTGTTCATTTTCAATCATCTCGTCGTCCATGCTACTATGCTAACGCCACCGCCACCAAGCTGCAATGATTTGCCGTGAATGAATACCGCCAAATCTGTCGATTCATCTTGTAGTGGTGCATCAAATGCAATGTAGATTCCCATCCAATTACATTGAATTTGGTATTGATGACGTGAAAAATAATAACGGTAACTCCATTGAAATGATTCAAAACTAAAGTAACGAGACAATTTTTTAAAATGTAAGGAGTAGAAAGTACAGATATGTATGTAAAAATGTAAGGAGTAGAAGTAAAAAGTCGCCATAAAAATAAGTAGTAAAGTAAAAATATCAGAAAAAATCTACTTGAGTACAGTAACGAAGTATTTGTACTTCGTTACTTCCCATCTCTGGTGTTCGCACATATTGTATATTTTTTTACTTGCTGTTCTGTACAATACAAGTAGACATCTTTTAAAGTACAAATAGACATAAAATCATTAATTAGATGCCTTACGCCTTTTGTGATACTAGAAACACAAGGCATAAGGCACTAGATCCTTGTCAAAAATGAAGTGGATTTCATCCTGATTAAGTTGTATTTACAATAAAATAACCATGACATGTTGTTCTACAAATGTCAAACTAGATCTAAAGTTAGTTTAAAATACATCATGCTAGCAGCTTTAAACCATCATCTTGCTCATGTGAGGGCAGATTGGTGATGACTGGGAGAAAAATAATGTTTTAGCTAGGTTTTCTGTCTGCAAAATGTCCACGTGTTTGACATCCTCCAGACCTCGCTCATGTTACCTTGTAAAACGTTTGCGGCTGTAAGATTCATACCCCGGCCTAGTTATGGTCTTCATCAGTAACCAAACACTGATCTCCTGTAAACAGGAGGGCTTTTACAGATTTAGTTTTTTTTTTTACAAGAGTCACCAAAGAGCTTCTAAAAGTATTTCAGAAATGTGTTCGGAAGAGATGAGAAAACCTGGCACCAGCGTGCCTAAATGGTTTAAGCAGCGCATATCTTAGCGGTGGCACTTCAGCTGTTGGTGCTCAGCGTGTGCAGCGGTAGAATAAATATAGGGGAATGAATACTGTCATGAACACAATACTCTCTGCCTATACGCCATATGTGCTTCTCACATTTCACACATCCAGCTGTTAAACATTGAAGGAGGATTGATCTAAGCTAAAACATAACCTTTTTTTTTTAAAAGATGGTGTTCATAAAGATCATCCAAGTGGGTAATTATTAATGAAATGCAAACTTTGTGAAAAAAAAAAGGTCCAGATGCAACCTAGTCTGTGTGAATTCATTCTCATCACAAAGATAACAGCTGAAAGGCCTGCTCTGTCCCTCCCACGGCACTAGAGCTTCATTATATGGCATGTAGAAAAAGAATTAAAACATGGCAGCTTTGATTTGAAAAAAAGACAAATGTTTCATCCATCTCCTTCCCAGGGCTGAGGTCAGTTCTGTTCTAATATCCAGAAAAGCCTGCCTGGCACATTATAAAGCAAATATCTGTCCTCATTATCGCTGCCTTTGGTGCGATAATGTGGACAAGATACAATTGTCACAGAGTTTAATAAGAACACACAGTCTGCTTGCTTGATGTAATTTATCGCCTTTGTTCTGATCTCATTTCTGTCTTTCCTCCATTCTGTCTTGCTTTCATTACTATTTTGCCGTTCATGATAATATCGCTTTGATAATGTGGGGGAACAAAAAGAATCAGACATGTCCAGCCTTTGGATCCACCGTCTCCGTGCCCACCACAGTTTTTTCCCCCCCGCTTTTTCCCGACATGCTCGTTTTTTTTTTTTTCACCCCCCCCCACCTCCTATAGCTTTTTCTCGCTTTTTACATGCATGAAACACTCACAAGCACACACACGCACACACACCCTCACTCTGCACACACTGCAACTTTATCTCATCTTTGCAAGCACAACAGCCTGATGAAGGAAGCAGTGTGGCTCCATCTCTGAGAAATCAGCAACTGTGAGATAATTCTGTAACTAATAAAGTGAAAGGGAGGGTCCTTTGATGATTGAAGCTGAAAAGATATTTTATTATTTTTCTCTGTGTGTGAGTGTGTGTGTGTGTGGGATTTAAGATGTGTGATTCTATGGAGCTTGCTTGCTCCCCTGCTGCTAGGCTCTGGCTGGAAGCTGGCCCCCCTCTGGCTAATGTCATGGAGAATCGGAGGAATTTTATGGCTGTCTTTTCCCTCAGCCCTCTTTTTTCTTTTGTTCCCCTTTGAAGAATGACTTTAGACATTTTATTTACATATTTAACCATGGATGAAAGAAATGAAGAGTAAGGAAGCAAAGCTCCTTCAATTCTTAGGGGAATTTTGATCAGTGAAATAAAATGAGTTGAAGGTAATACTTTTTCATTCGTTTGCCCGGCCTGAAATTAAGATCAAACATGCCCCTGTGATGGTGACATTTTTGAAATTTAGAAAACTGAAGCGATCGAGTTCTTTCATGTGGAAACTCGATAAGTTCACACCAGCCCAGCATCACAGAGGGCTTTTCGTCGTATTTCTGCTAATTGCTGTGCTGCGTCGATGACTCGCTCGCTGCTCCAACATGTGAGGTATGCTACAGGCAGAGATGGGGGACGTTTCAGACATGTTTGGCATTGTTGGCGGTGTTGAAAGGGCATGTTGATTAAACGTACGGGTGGGGTAGGTCTATAATCTTCTTAACCATGGCCCTCCTCTGCTCTTTCAGAGCGCACAATGAGAAGAAACAACACACTCAGCTGGAGGTGAGACTATTTGTCCACATGCCCTGCGCATTGTTCAGAGATCCTGTTCTTCCTTCTGCTCGCATGCATTCCACTTTTAGCTTAGGATGATCCTATTTATCAACATTATTTGTTATTTTCAATCTCTTTACCACTAAAAGGTATGAAGAGGGTGGTGTCATTGAAAAAAAACCCTGTTACGCCTCATAAAAGCATGCATACTCCTTAAACCTTTTTGCTTTTTTTTTATCACATCAAGAAATTTGTGATTGGAATATTTAAGCACTTTATTCTCAGCGGTATGGTGGAGGATGTTCTATTTCCAGGTGGATCATCAAAATAAGTGGTCCTTATAATTGTCAATCATTCCGGTGAATGTTTATGTAAGGCCGTCCAACGTGCTCGTCCCCAATTTCACTTACAGGTGGTGAATCTGACATAGTGGAAAAATTGCAAAACTTCTTTTGGAAAGTAAGCTTGTATGAGCGATGCAAACAGCAACTTTTAAACAGAGCGTGCACGAGGACAAATGGGCTCGTGCATGCTGTCGCAAAGCGTTTGATAGGCGTTCCCTCTCGGGAGCGGGGACAGGGTTGCGCATGTGGAGAAGGCGGGTCTTTTCAAACAATCAAAAAGATCCTGGACAATACCTTTAATGTGAATTGGTAGGGTAAAGATATATACTTTTACATGTTTATACTTTAACAGAACTCTAAAAATGGAATTTGACCCCATTTAAACCAATACCCCTAATTAAAATCCAATGTGAACATTTAACTTTGAAAATGACCTAAATTAGTAATTCCAATTTAGTTTTTTAATGTTGTGCCTTGTTTGTCTTGAAAGTCAACGCTCAGGTTTAGGAAAGATGTCACAGTGAGCTAGGTGTGTTCTTGCTGTATGTAAGAAAATCTCTGGAGTTGGACTAACTGGAAACCAGCAATTTCCACCCAAATTGCAGGGATTGGATTTTTTCCCAGGTGTGTCCTGTTTGTTTTCACTGCTCTAAAAGGCCAGTATACATTTAATGAAATCTGCTTAATGATATAAAGTTCTGAAGAAAATGGCAATGTACCTCCAGTCCAGCAGTTGGTGGACTGGATTATAATCTCACGGATGCTTGGGAATCTCCAACTCTCCTTCTGCCCTGGAGTGTACACGCTTCGCCTATGAGAAAAAGGAGCAGCGCATGAACCGAACACAACACACGCGACAGTCGAACCGAACGGTTCGGATGGTTTTCATAAACCATTCCATCCCTAATATATATATATATATATATATATATATATATATATATATATATATATATATATATATATATATATATATATATATATATATATATATATATATATATATATATATATATATATGCAGCAATTTTAAAGGCAACAGATTGTCTACAAGGTCAGACATTTTGGGAAGCGAATATGAATCAAATAAGTCATAATTGAAGAGCTGACTTCAAAGCTCACTATATTCTTTTCTCATATGGTTTCAATAGTTGGATAAAGTACATTATTAATGAATAATCATTTGTTTTACTCCTTCTTGGTTTCCTCCATTAAAATTAGTTTTTTCTCACATGTGTTTCTCACAAGTCCCATCCATTGTTTGTTCACCCCCTGACCTCATTTATTTTGCTCTAAGCTCCAAAAGAGCATGTCAATTCATTATTAGGGACTTTTAAGTGTTTATAGACTAGATCTTAGTAATTACAAGCTTGGAGGACTTTTGTAGGACTGTTGGCCAATCTGCAATAAATAGATTTGTAATGAATTTCTTTTTTTTTTTTTATGAAGCTCATAAAGAGCCGTGCAAAGCCATGCTTTGAAACAGCAATATTAATTTAGTGATGTGTTCTTACATCATAGTCTTTTATGTGTTGTTTGGTTACAGCAAAGACGAGGGGAAGGGAGGGAGGAGGAAGTAATTGAGAGGGGGGGGGGGTTGTTGTTAGGGGTTCATGAGCTTTAGATGAAGCAATGAACCAAAACTGTTTCTCTCAGATGCTTGGAGAATCAAACGTTGCTTAAGAAAGTCGAACCATGTATGTGCAAGAGCTGTCTGCTTTTTCTGAAAACTTCTTGGAAACATTAAGGAGGAAAAACAAATCTAAACGAGGGTAACCATTTGATTGCCTGCATCACTGAAGGACACTGATATTATTACCCAAGGTCCTTGTCCGGGCACTTGAGTGTGAATTGCTAATCAGGAAAGCCTTCTCTGGTCTAATCCCTCTTTGAGTGGCCGGCCTGGAATCAGCGCGTCTGGGGAGACTCCCCACTGCTTCTGGCTCTGGAAGCTCCATTCAGCAGTGCAGCCCTCCTGTCCCATTCCCACAGTCCCGTCACACTGTGCAGCACAGCCGTGCATCTGCACATACAAACACACACACACACACACACACACACACACACACACACACACACACACACACACACACACACACACACACACACACACACACACACACACACACACAAGCCTGTCCTCCTCTACCCAAATTAGATTAGACCCTTCCCTTTCTCCCCAGCAAGGCGCTGGTCTTTTCTCTGCCTGGTCATTTATCCCACCCCCCACTTTTGTCTCTGCTTTAGAAAAGTGAAACAATTTCTCAAACAACTCTCCACAAGATAATGCACTGATTTTTTTTTTTTTGGGGGGGGGGGGGAGTATGAGGAAGAGGGCAGACATCTTTAGCGGACCTGAGGTGATGCGATCATACTGCTGCCCTGCTTTGGTGTGTCAGCTCTAATGATGTGTGAGGCGAAGGCACAGTGAGAACCACACCAGCTGTGCATCACGTCAACCTGTTACTCTGCAACAGAACAGAGTTGTTTCTGACAGCAGCAAATGGAATCTCTTTATCGTAGCCTCTCGGTTAACATCGTCCAGCATTTGATCCGCACATAAATCCATCTGGAAATAACAAGAAAAAAAAAATGATTTAGCCAGCAAACATGATGTGCATGATGGTGTGTCAGAGTCCTCTTGTACCAGCTGCTTTGATTTCTTATTTTTTATTCCTTGCAAACCAGTAATGGACAGTGACGCATGCAGGCAAAATAAAGGCCCCTCTGTTGAAAGGGTCTTTTATAAGAAAGCTCTGGTGGAAGCTTATTCCTCCTGGTTGAATGTGCAGCCAAAGCTATCCCGAAAGCTGCAAATTGAGATCAAAGCAAAATTAAAGCTGACTCGTTCAAAGCAAGATAAAAATGTGTGAGCCTGCAGCGATATTTTCTCTATTGATTTCCTTCTTTGCTCTCACTCCATGGGACTGTGCTGGCTATGCTTTGCTCAGCGGCTGCATTGGAGACTTGAAGGCTGCTCCAGGGAGAAAGGAAATGACTATCGATACAGACAGAAAAAATCTGTCATAATAATCAGGAATGAACATATCTATCAAAGCATTCCGAGATCTGAAAGATCAGTCAGTGTTTGTCACTGTCCAGATTTGTTTTTACATTTCACAGATGCAGAGAGGAATAATGAGAGTGCTTCTAATGGAGAGTGTGTGAAAGACGACTGAACATTGGAGCGTTATCGTCTTCCGTTGAGCCGTGATCTTTTTGGATGTAGAAAAGCACGCAGAGCAGATTTATTTTCTCTTGTTTGTTTTTTTCATCCCACACAAAAACCTATTTTTGTAAAGTACAGCTCAAGAAACATTTCTAAAAATTATATGGATTTGTATGAAGGCTTTTAAGCTTCTGCCCTGCTGTTTTCTATCTAACCATTTGCGTTGCTGAATTGGAAATGGCTTGTTTCAGCGTCTGAAGAAGAGAAATAACAACAGATGCTGTGGAATATTAAGTCCTGTGGAGTCTTTAAAGTTAACGTTGGGGTTTTCACTCCATATTAGTTTGAACTTCTGTTTGCATTCTGATCAAATGAATTTACTTGTGTTGTGTCAAAGCTAGCCAGGGCATAGCCCGCATAGGCAGTTGCTGCATCAATTAAATAAATAATAGCGATTTCCATGTCTTGCTCAGGCAGCGGAACCAGCTGATGTCTTCCAAAGAGTCAAACAGCTAAGGATGGATCTTTTTAGCAATTTTTGTTATCTATTACCCCATTTACGCTACCCTTGAAAAACCGATCCATGCCGAGACAGGTCCAAGCTCGGTTAACCAGGCCGAGCTCGGTTCTGACGACAGTTTACACATCACGCTATCTCGATTCCTCGACTCCTGGTGACGATCTGCTGTATTACTGCCAGTACCGAAGGAGGAAATCCAGCAGTTGGCGGCGGTAATGCACCAAAAGTAGTTTGCCAACCGCCATAAAACACAAGAAGAAGAAGACTAAGAAGGAGGGAATCAAGCAAATCGAAATGGCGGCGCCTGTCACATTCAAAAAGTTATGCTTGATTATTATTGCTGTACTTCGGTGTAATTTGAAATGACATTATTTAAAATGTTGCGTGGAGAAGATTTCGATTGTTGTTTGTAGTTGTTCTTCTTCTGTTTTGTGTTGGTTGGGAAGCAACTTCCGGAGGGGCATTACCGCCAACTACTGGAATGGAGTGTGAATCGGGGTGTGCAGCCAGACGGAGATGACGCGTTCTGCTCATGCGCTCTTGTTATCAGAGAACCGAGCCAGGGAAAAACCGACCTGAGCCCACCTCTGAAACTGGTCTGCAGTTATCTCGGTTCGGTTGTGTCTAGCTTGGTTCAGTTCAGTTTGCTTTCCAGTTACACACGATCACTTATCTCAGTTACTGAGCTCGGACCGGTCTCGGCACGGTTTTTCAAGGGTAGTGTAAATGGGGTATTTAGTAGAGCCCACTTGACTGCACCAGAGCAGGCAGCTAACACTACTGTAATACCCCTTTCCCACTGGTCTAAAAACTCATTTAAACCCAGGAGAAATTGGCCTTTAGTGACAGTGGGAACAGCTCAGTTATGCATGTCTACCCGGGTCAAAAAACTTGGCAAGCATTAAAATCGCTTCAGCATGCTGTGGGAACACCAGAACTGGGTTGACCCTCTAAATTATGTAATGCCATTGAAGCTATTGTATGTCGACATTCCACTCACTTCTGATCTAACGAGCCAAAGCAACTAGGTTTACATTAAACTTGGTGCTTCAATGGTGAGAGAGATTTGGAAGGACAAAAGAGCGAAGCAATTAAGCACACTAGATAAGCCCTGGCTTCCTAGACGTTGCTCTGCATTGTTTACTTTCCTGATTTTTGTTGCACTGGTGACATCATCAAAGCTAACCCAGTGTGTCAATAGAAACGCAACTGCAGGGGGACAGGGAACATGCAGCTTGCAGCTAGGGGTTATACCAGCTTTTTTTTGCCAGTGAGAAGGGAGCCAAATGTAGGTTGTTAGCGGGTCGAGTTATCGCCTTATTTTCAGTGGGAAAGAGGCTTTATACAGCTCATCAGCACTGCTTCTAGGTGAGTCCATTAGAATGATACCAGCAGATTCCTCTAGATCAGGGGTTGGCAAACCGTGGATCCAGAGCTGCATGTGGCTCTTCAGCGCCCCAATTGCAGCTCCCTGGAGCTTTTTCAAAAATGTATGAAATTTTTTTTTTTTTTATGTTTTCATATGGTGTGCAGGAGGTCAAACAAACATTCATTATGGTTTCTAATGCTGTAAAAATTTGTATAATAAATAAATTTAAACAATACATGTGAAGAGTTCTTTTAAGGAATATTTGTGTCATTGCCATTGAGATCGCCGGTCATAGCCTGCAACACACGTTTTTAGCACGGCGCAGTGAAAGTAAAGTAAGCAATGTAGAGCTACATGTAGATAGACTGCTGGAGATAGAATCCAGCCCCAGAGCACTGCAAAAAATATAAATCTCAATAAGTTATTTTTTCTTAAAATAAGTGTGTTTTTTCTTGATTTGAGGAGGTAAGTAAGACACTTTGCCAATGGAACAAGACAATTTCCTTTTAAAATAAGAAAAAACTATTTTATCGTCTTATTTCAAGTAAATATTATCTAACTATCTTATTTTAAGAGTGAAAATACTCATTCCATTGGCAAATCATCTTATTTACCTGCTCAAATTAAGGCTAAATATACTTAATTTAAGCCATTTTTTACTTATTTCTGGATTGTTTTTGCAGTGAGGGAGAAGATGAATGGATCAATTGAATAAAAAATCTAAAGGGGTTGAGTTAGCTTAATAACTATTAGAGTTAATTAGAAAGTACTTTATGTTCCTGGTTTAGGTTTCATGCATTCTGCATTCTGAGGTGAGTGAATGTCCAACATTCAGCATGTGTCTGCATAGCATACTATTAGATTGAATGATGTTACTGCTGCATTAATTTATTCACTGCTCTGTCTGTTCCGTGAAAGTGAAATACAGGTGTCGTATGGATCATGGTGTCCCCATATGTCTCCAGATGTTTCTATACTTACACAAAAAATAGAAGCAGGTGATCAAATGATATATTCTACAGCTCCAAGGCTTTATATATTCCTATTTCACTGAACAATAAGAACATCATTTTTGCTTGTGCAGAGGAAATACAAAGGAACAGGTGAGGCTTTTATTTCTAATAGTTTCGACCTGGAAAGATGCCCTTCTTAATAACGGAGAGCTCACCTCAATGTGATGTTCCAATAATAGTACCGCAGCCACCAACATGTCATTGTTACTTGAGCTCAAACTATGATAATTATGGGTAATTTAACATTCCTCCATTTGTGCTGCAGGTTGTTGGTGAGGTGTAGAGAGATGAGCTAAGGTGTGCATGTTCGAAGTCTTGGGAATTACTGACACGTGTTGCAATGAAACCATAATAGGTCTGCATACGAGACAAAAGTAAAGTACATGGACCCCCCATGGTTTCTGTCAATTCTCTGAGCATTGAAACTTCACCCGGTCTCAAGTTTGTGCTGCTGTTTTAAATAGCAGATTTAATGTAGCTTCCAGAGAAAATGTCAGATGGGATTTTGAGCAGCTCTCATAGATCTGTGTTGCTGTCTCCCCCTTTTTTGTTTTGAGGTGTAAAGCCGGGGCAAACTGCTAGAGACATGAGTCACGCTAAGAAAAATGTCTTTTAATCTGGTTGAGATTTTGTTTCATAGCTGTAAGCAGTCTTACCTCATCTGTGAAGCTCCCCTCTTAGACAGAGTTGTCACTGTATCTGTAGGCATTCCTCAGGCTCAAATATCAAAACAGCACTAAATCACCTGTTATTCTCTTCTCTCTGAACATAGATGCAGCTGCACGTAGTCCATTTTTTACTGTGAAAAAAAGAACAGCTTAACATTAAAAGGTAATTGTATAAAGGCTAACATTTTTTTACAGTGCCTTGCAGATGTCTTTACACTAAATGTTTTCTAATTTCATTGTTTTTACAAGGATTATAGATAATAGACTATTACAAAATTCTACATATATTAAAGAGGAAAAAAAAGGATAAAGTGTTTTTTAAAGTCGGCTCTGCATTTGCATTCAGGCCTTGCCCACCTTTTGCTACATTTATGACTTCCCTTGCCTATGCCTCTTATCAGACTTTAACAACTCATTATTGACATTTTTATTCTGTTTTTCTTCGCTAAACAGCTTAACTATAGTCAGATTAAATAATGTGTGCACAGTTCCAGTCTTCAAGGTTCAGTGAGCTGCATGTTTCCTGTGTTTATCTACTAAAACCCTTCTCATTCAAGTGGTCAATGCTTACTGCAGATGACGGGTGAAATTATTTTATTCAAGTTTTTTGATGGCTGGACAGTATGGAAGCAGCCTGTGAGTAGACTGGGGGCAGGTAGAAAATACTGGTGACAGGCGGAAACAGCCCAGAGAGGAAGAGAGGAGGACCCATGCCAACACAACCTGCACACAAAACCATGAGTATGACAAGATTTCCTTTCAACACTAAAGGGAAGCACCCCCACAGCATGATCCTGCCACTACCATTTTTCACTGTGGAGTGGTTGAATTGCCACTATACTTTTTCCACCACACACTGTTTCCATGCAATACAAAAGATTCTGTTTTTATCTCTTGAAGAAATTTCTGAAAATGTGTCACATGGTTCAGTATTCAATAAACCATCTGGATTGTAACAGATGTTTTGTTTCACTAAAGCTCAGCCTTTGTCATACAGACAGTTGTGGTAACCTAGTTCTGGAGTCTACCTCTGGGCTTTACAGCCATGACACTTTAAGTAAGTGAAATGGCTGTTTGAATTCTGTATCCATCCTACCGAAGAAACATCCCAGAAAGTAATACCAAACTAGATACCCAATGATTTCCATTTCAGTGATCGTGAACCTGCAGCTCTGTCAAAAGAAGCCACTATGACAGCCAGTTGAAAGCCATCCAGTTCACAGCAGTTTGACACACATGTTTCCAGCATCCTATTTGATATGCTTCGGTTTTTAAAGCACAATTGTTCCCTTCTTCAGGGAATGCTTGTTTTTCCTAAGATTAAGCAGAGCAGTAAACAATATACATTTATCTGAATTTCCCACATGTCTATGCAGACACATGTGTTCATCCCTTTGCGTCAGAGTTCCTGCAGAGATGAAAGATGCTGCTTTCATGTTAAAGAAAAGGAGGTCAATGCAGAAGCTTTAGAAGTGGATTTAAAAGCAGTTTTATCGGTCTACCAGAAAAGGACAATTGCAGAGAGCCCACTGATTGCTCAAACCTGACTAATGTGACAATCTGAAGTTACCATGTGCGTAAGACAGATTCAAGGAAGATTAGAGAGGAGATACTTCTTCCTATTTTAAATAAATTTAGCTGTATCCATTGAAATATAGATTTAAAATACAGTAAATTTGAAGAATACCTAATATGTAAACATTTTTCATACATTACAGAAAGATATTACCACATTGGCATTGCCTCTAAGGTTAATCCAGAATTGAAAATAAACAAGATTTGCAGAAGAAAACTATCATTTTCTTTAATCTCTGAAGTTACCGGTTGTGGTTCTTTAAAAATGACACCAAACAGTAAACTTTACATGTTTTCTAGTCAGAAATGTAAGAAAAAAGGAAAAACTAATTTCTCAAAACTTTCAGTAGCTTTTCAATCTCACTTAAAAATTACATCAGTTTGCTGCAATTTATAAACCTTATTGTCTACATATCACCCCCATGATTCCAGATAAGGGCCAAAGAAACCACACCTGAAAGTTCATTTGGACCAATTTAAGTTTTTATTTGTATAGTTTTGTTTTAATGGTAAAGTAAACTTTGTTGCAATCTTAGCTTCAGTCATATTGAAATAAGTCTACAGTATTTATCTGCCATATCTGATGTTTCCAGAGCTGTAAATTTTTTTTTTTGGTTCATATAATGCTGGATACCATGTTTTTATCTATAAAGCTGTTGTTGGAGTGCCTCACCCAGACATCATGCCTTTCACCAAGACAATCCAACTACAAACTTTGCTCTAGGGACTCCCTTTCATAAAGCATACTTGGGAAAACAAGGCATTTTCCTACTCTGACTTTCCTACTCTAAAGTTGGATCTGAAATTACTCGCATATTAATTTTCTGGGAAAATTTAAACTTCTTTTAATACAAAAATTTGCAGTGTAATTCCTCCTGTTTTTAAGTCATATTTTCAACCTTATTTAATTGATATCAATGTTATTTGAATCATTCCTGCATTTATAAGTTATTTCTTTTTTGTTGTTGTTGCTTTGTTTCATCAAACATGTCTTATGCATGCGATCTTTGATCACAGTAAAACTGCCTCTATAAATAAAGGTTAAATAAAAGTTAATAAGAGATAAAGTACTCACTCTGATGTTTGTGTATCCCATGACTGTACTTCATCAAAAAATAAGACTAGTAACCTGAAACTAACTGTCTGACCTTCTGCAGAAAAAAAACTCTGAGACAGTAATTCTCCAATAAGAGATAAATTGTCTACAATTAGATTAATAAAGTTTTCTTATCAAGTGTTTTCAAGAAGAAAGCCTGAGAAACCAGCTCCTGATGCCTCAGTCAGAGCAGACTTTTTATTTTTACCAAGTAGTTTAATTGAATGTAACCAGTCTCGTTAAAGTATTTTAAAATTCTCAGACTCTGAGGAGAAGTTGTCTGTTTTAGTTCAATGTCTGCTGGGATTGCTGTTTGAAATCATCCAAGCAAAAGCTCTTTCCTTCAGCTTTTGTCCTGCAACACCGCTCCTTCTCACGCAGATATTCATAAAGCAGTAACTGACAGACTGATAGTTGCTGAATTATTTTTTTCTCATAATCAGGTGCTTCCTTAAATTGATCACTTTGATCAATTTGATTTTAATTGCCTAATTGACACTAATAAAATGTTATTCATAACCAAACCAAATCTGTTGTTTTACAATGTTGGCTAATTTATTTCGAGAACAGCAGTCCACTTAACTGATACCCTGCAAACACTGAGATCTTTTCTTAACTAATCACTAATTGACTAATAACTAACAGACTAATTTCAGGTCTGCAAATAACTGTTTTTGTTTGTCCATTAGTTATAAATGAAAATTCAACTTTTTCAGCTCAGCAAGCTTCTAAATTTAGCCTAAGCAAAGTGCGCCCTGGTTACTATATTTGATCCCTCCCCAGTCAACCCTCTGTGCTTTCCAGCCATATTAACTTGTCATAAATTATTCCTTCAGTTATTTCCTCACATTATATTTGGATTCCAATGAACAGATCGGTTTAAATTGCATTCATGTTTCTACAGGCAGAATCTATGAAGCCTGAGAAGCCAAAGATAGTAACAAATATATTTAATTCAATGTACTGTTATGTCAGTTGCAAATGACCATTGACTTAACAGCAGAATAAGTAAAAAAATATTACATACACCATTGTACCAATAAACATTCGCCTATCTTCATTGATGTATCTGAAGAGGTAAATCTGAATTCATAACCTACAGATTTAAATATGATGTTGGGTGCAACTTGCATTTGGTGTTTTAAAGCTTGGATACAGCCGCTGAGCTCATTAAATAAGGCGTTGTATGCACTTTTCTAGGACTAAACTGAAGGGCACATGAAATTCAGAGGTCTTGAGTTATTTATTCTGCAGAAGTTTTACCCTATGCACACTATGCCCCTCATCATCAACTAAACCCTCCTTTTCATTTTTTATTGCCCTCTGCTTAGTGGCTGAGATCGATCACACCAATGCAAGTTGCTTCAACATTGTTATAGTAGCAACAGCTGACTATGAAATCCTTACTCGGAAGTAAATATCTTGAAACAACTTAATGCACAGATAGTTTCTTGTTACACTTCTTGTCGTTTGCTAGGTGAAGAAATTTGCCTGATCTGGTGCTATATATTATAAGCATCTGCCTATTGGACTGTTTTTAATTATGATATTCTGCAATTAGGAAAGGTGAGCAAATATAATCGACTATAAAATGTAGTTCAGATTATGATTGAAGAAAAAGGTTTTTGATGTTCTGCACCCCCTAATTAATGCAAGGGCTTAATCTTCAGAAGGTTTGCACGTCTTAAAACAGGTGCAAACATGTTTGTATGCACAGAGAACTTCAAATAAGGTGCAAAAGGGCCTGTGTTTGCAATTCAGCAGACAGTGTGTGCAAACCATTCTTTGAATATGTGCTTCGGGAGGTGGGGGGAGGCTAACTGAAGACTCCTTCAGTGTCCCTCTGTTTGTCCGGTACTCCTTGTCATATATCTACCATAAATTCATGGACTCATCTGGTTCAAGTGCCGCTGCTCTACCACAAGTATGAGTATAAATTGTGTCATCATTATATTTTGGTTGTATAAAATGACGCATAATTCAGTAATTTTCATTTCAAATTAAGCGCTTGAGGACCTATATTTCAAGACCTGGCCAGAAGCTTACATTAGCTATGAAGCTTAATCACTGAAGGACCCTAAAGGAGCCTTTACATGAGCTGCCTGTGTGTCCTTAGGCAAGACCCTTCATGCTACTGCCTGCTTTGGGGAGTGGTGAGCTGGTTTTTAGGGCAATGCACTTGGAATCCTGAGGTTCTGAGTTCGAGCCCCAATTCCACGGACTGCCTGGCTCCGCGAGCAAAGACCCTTAGGCCCCGTCCACACGAAGTCAAAACGAACACGAAACGCTAATATTTTCCAGAACGTTTGTCGTAAAGACGGAGACGTAAAATATATGTGATCGTCCACACGAATGCATGAAAACGCTGCAAAATGTATGCAAGGCCTGTAAGTGGAGCTGTCGTGCCAAAGCAAAAATAGGCGACGAAATGTTGGGCTTGCGCACTAATATTTATACATGGTTGCCCTGCGGGTCCATTTTCGTGGTTCAGTCAAATTCAGGTGCTGAACTATGTCGTCGATATTGCTCTGTTCTTCCTGGAGATATTCCAGAAGAAGAAGATTCTGTTGTAAGCCCGACAGCAGGGTGAGTAGCATGAGCAGCAACCATTCAACACAGTACGGCGCCATTGTTGTTGTGATACTGTGTCGCGCATGCGTGTTTAGAGGCGACGCTATGACGCATGCGTGTAAAAAAAAAAAATGCGGTTAGAGCTTAAAGATGGAAACGCGAAAACGGCGTTTCAAAATCTTCCCACTCTGAAGGCTGAATAAAAAAAAGATCGTTTACAGACCCCCGAAACGCCGGCTTCGTGTGGATGAGAGGCTGGTTTGGTGAAAAATTTGTGCGTTTAGGCCAGGGTTCGGCTTCGTGTGGACGGGGCCTTAATCCCCACACTGCTCCCCGGGCACCGCAACAATGGCAGCCCACTTCTCCCCAAGGGGATGGGTTAAATGCAGAGATGGTGTGACGTGATAGTGTAAAGACAATAAAACATAGGAAAAAATAAAGGAGTTGCTCAGCTCCTCTACAGTCTGTTGGAAGGTGTTTTCAATGATGGATGTAAGCCTGGATAACACCCTCCTCTCAGCCACTACCTCCACTGAGTTCAGAGCACAGCCTGGGACAGAAACTGCTTTTCTCACCATTGTGTTCAGTCTCTTTCTGTCCCAGCAGACGACAGCGTAAAGGAGGGCTGATGCCACCACAGTGTCATAGAAGGTTTTGTAGCAGGGGCCGGCTCACTCCAAAATACCTCAGCCTCCTTAGGAGGTAAATGCAGCTCTGGCCCTTCTTGTAAAGGGTGTCTGTGTTATGAGTCCAGTCCTGTTTATTGTTGACATGAACAGCCAGGTATTTTAAACTCTTCACCGTTTGGTTCCTGCCTTTTGATGTTCATGGGAGAGTGAGGTGGTGGTCTTCTCCTGGACATCTGGAGACATGTCTAATTAGAAAATTAAAAACAATCCACTGGACTTTGTTTCCAAGACGTTTTGCTTCCCATCCAGGAAGCTTTTACAATTCAAAATGTCAGGAATAGTGTTGAGTTCGAAGGTTTTATACAGTAGCCCAACCAGACATGGGCAATGTGGAGTCAACAAGTCATCTCCATGTCATGTATTTAATCTACCCAGCCAATTAACCTGGTGAGTCTAATCTGCACAGGTTAATTCACGGTGAAGATTGGACTCACCTGCTTCAGTGGCTGGGTAGAACAAATACATGACATGGAGATGACTTGTTGACTCCACATTGCCCATGTCTGAGCCCAACAAAGCCTTGTTTTTATTTTGAAAACATGCAAATTGGAACAGACGAAGGGGTCCACCCATTTGGAATGGGGGTTGTTTGGCTTCTTTTGTTAGACTGCAATACCCCATACCTGTCTATGTCTCTGAAAGGGGGGTCGTTAAAGGGAATTGTTGGCCTGTCTGAACGGACGAGGTCCTCCACTCTCCTGTACAGGTGGTGGGACTGCAATGATAACGGGAAGGGATTAACTCAATTGCTCCATTGTAGGTTTTTGAAACCTGGAACCTGAGTCCACCCCCTCTGTTAATGTTGGTTTTTCTTTCTTAACATAGTTGGCTTCCTTAACGTCCCTCTCAAACCAACTATTTTCTTTATCCAAAATGTGAACATTCTGGTCCGCAAAAGAACGTCCTTTGTCCAAAAGGTGTAGATGTACCGCAGAGTCTTGTCCAGAGGAGGTCGGTCTTCTGTGTTGGGCCATGCATCTGTGGAGAGGTCTTGGGCCCCAACAAGGCTTTGTTGGACTACTGCATATAACCTCAAACTCAATGCTATTCCTGACATTTTGAATTGAAAAAACGTCCTGGATGGGAAGCAAAACTTCTTCAAACTTGGAAACAAAGTCCAGAGGATTGTTTTAATTATATTTTTTTTTGGAATGACTATGACCTATGAACCTTCATCAGCTATTGTCTCTGCCACTTTTTCTTAGCTTGCCAAATATATTCATGTGAGGACGTCAATCAGAATTGATCACAATCATCTGACCTTTTTATTATCATGCTGAGTGTAAAAGTAAAGCACTTGTAACTAAAGTATTCTAGCTGTCTTTTGCAAACAACAATTTGGTGGCGACAGTTCTCCATTCTCTGCTGCTCATTGTCCAAAGGTTATTTTATTGATTGTTGGTAGATTGTCATTTTGGCAAAATAGTCTGATATGCTCCACTAAACATGTTCAATCATGACATGACAGAGGCCACCACCTGCACTAACAGAGCCGCTTAAAGGTCACACACAAGCATTGAAAAATCAAGCAAATATTTACAACATCTGTGTCTACATTAGTCTGTTCCAACAAACGGTCAGGCCATTACATATAAAGATTTTTTTACAGATTAAGATTGAACTCATAGTCTTTCTTCAATACCTGGGGGAAAAAATAGATAGCAAGGCTCAAGGAGATGCTAAAGCAGGAAAAGCACTATTACCATACTGTTTGGAGCTATCAGCAGCTAATTTGTCAAGTTAAAATACATCTTTGGTTTAATACTTTGCACATCTTGCCTGCATGTATGTTTAATTAAATGGAATATGCTAAAAGAGCTATCAACTTGAAGTAAGATAATTTTTGTAATAAGCTCTTGGCAGCTCAGAAGAAAATATTATTTGTAGATAAATATAACTGCCTTGAACTCAGGTCTCATGACTCAAAGTCATCCAATTTACCAGCTCATGTGTGGAATTTTTCAGATGCTCATGGAGATATGATCCAGACAGATCACATGAAACAGAGGATAAAAGTCAGCTTCAATATTTGTCCAGTCGATCTCTGACTTTGATGCACTTGGATTAGATCTCATCTGCATTTCCCAAAGAAAGAGCAGAAAATACCCCGAGCAACAGATCACATTTTTAAACTGGCAGGGCTCTCCTGCGTTTAAAGAACAAAAAACAAAACAAAAAAAAAGCTTGCTCTGTATATGTGATGACTAACTTCTCTTATAATATATATTAAAAAAAGATTAAATATCTAACTTAAAATTTTTTTAATTACTCTTCATGAGATAAAAATGGTTAGAACTGGAGGAGTAAAGAGGGTTAGAAAGATGCATGCAGTTATATTTTAACTGAATAATAATAAAAAGAAGAATTGATATTATTAATTAAATTGCAGCTATAGGCATTAAATATGACATCACCTTGTTACTGCATCAGACAGATTAAGGCTGAGGTGTCATGTTATGTGTGAAGTGCTGTTGACAGCGTAGATCTACTCTAAGCAGGGTGGTGATAAGTTCAAAAGGGTTAGGGGGAGTAAAGGACACCAGCTCAGCTGTTCCTCTCTTCAGTGGGTGCTGACGGCAACTTGTTGGTGTCTCCTCAGCCCCCAACCCTCCCACCCTCCTCCTTACCTCTGTAGCCACCAAGCTGTAAATAACAGCAGCTCGTTCAGTCTTGACAAACAACTGCAGCCGTCTTTCATTCACCACCTTTTTCCTCCAACACAGAGGCTGGCCTCTTGGTTTAAAGACATTTCCATTAACACCTTTTGACAAAACCCTTTCATCTAGGCGTTGTAAACCATGTGGTCTGGCCTTCACTAAGGTGTTAAATTGCCTTTGTGATGATATTTAAGCAAGCAGTCCCAACAAAACAAGAAGTTAGTCATAGTTAGACTTTTAAATACCTTTTTTCTCTCCTGTCTGTTGGTGCTTCTTGTTGACATTTACAGCTGTTTTTGAAATCTGAAACAACATAAGTAACATTTCAAGAGCAGAGGTTTTCGCAACCATTTTAACCTGTAACCCCAAAAACACTAATGCAAAATACCGGTGAGCCCTCTACAATGTCATACAATTACTTTGCCTTTACTGTATGTTTATTTATATTTTAAAATATGAAGTGAATGTTAATTTTTATCATTTTTACTATAAGGTTTAGTTCATCAACTTTTTATAGGTGTTATTAGCTGTAGGCAGGAAGGATTTTCCTTATTTGTCTGTCTTGCACTGTATCTGGAGAAGCCTCTGACTGAAGACACTTTGTTGCTGATAAAAAATCTTCTAAAGAGGATCTTCACTGTTTTCCATGATCTTCTTTTTCTTTGTGAAATAATCTCCAGAGGTTCTAGAGGAGTTCCTAGAACAGAGCCGGCCTTCTTAATTAGCTTGTTGAGCTTATTTCAATCATTGGCACTGATGCTGTTACCCCAGAAGATGAAGGCAGAAGAGATCACACTCTCTACAACAGACCAAAGAGCTTGTTAAACTCCCCGCAGCAGTGTGTCGCAGTGAGCTTGTCGCAGATATTTTTGATTTATGCCCAATATTGAAGCGTGGTCTGCGCTATGTTATTGCACGCCACAACGCAATAGGGACAATCACGAACTAGCGGTGGGTCTAGATATGGCAGAGGCAATGAAGAAGTGGGGGCAAAATTTGTGCGACAAAGGAGGGACATGAGGGCAAAAAAGAGCGGGATCCAGGTGGAAAAAGGGTCCCAGCGTTCTCGCACACCTTGCTCTTCTAACTGGTCCATCTTCATGAGTGTGTTTTTTTTTACTTATATAGCGCTTTTTCAAGTCAGGAGACTTGACCAAAGTGCTTTACACTACATTCAGTCATTCATCCATTCACGCACACACTGATGGTGGCAAGCTACATTGTAGGCACAGCTGCCCTGGGGCTCACTGACAGAAGCGAGGCTTCTTTACACTGGCGCCACCAGGCCCTCTGACCACCATCAGCATTTTTCCACAATGGCGGTCATACAAACAAAACAAGCCAGTAAGGTACCAAATAGGAAATACGCATAGTGTAGAGTGGATGTATATTTGACCAATCTGAGGCCCCGTGTCTGTGGGATTGTCTGCCGTCGGCTACAATTTTGGAGAGGTGCAGCAGAGTGTCTGCGAAAGGGGCGAAGGCACGTTTATTTTCGCTGCAACTCACACGCAGACGACCTGGTTTCTGAGTATAAATCTGCTTTTACCGTATAGAAGATCTGTAGCAACTTGCTGCAAATGCCAAAAAGTATAAGCTTCCTTAGAAAGTACTATCTGCTCTGTCTGTTCTTGTAGATGACTCCACAGTTGTGTCTCCAGTCTAGTTTTTTTTGTCCAGGTGAACACCAAGTTATTTATACTCCTCAACCACCTCCACCTATGATGTTTATAGGTTCAACCTGTTTCTGTTTCTTCTGAAATCTACAATCATCTACCTTGTTTTGCTGACATTCAGGATGAGATGATTGTTTCCACATTATGCAACAAAGCGGTTCATCAGCTCTCTCTTGTCAACTTCTTGTTCATGTCTGATGCACCGAATGCAAACAAACAGGACTCTGTCTGGTACTGAAAGCCAGTGGTATAGAGATTGAAAGGGAATGGTGAGAGTACCGTCCAATGTGGTACTCCATTGCTGCTGACTACTTGCTTAGACAGCTGACACTTCAGTCTAACGAACTGTGGTCTGTTTGTCAGGTAGTCTTTGATCCAGGTGATTGTTGATGCCTCCACCTTGCTAAGGCTTGGAGTTCTTCGAACTTGTTTCCTAAAGATCTCACATTGCCCATGATGATTGATGGAAGAGATGGTTTACATTTCTTCTTCCTCTCTCTACTCCTTGTTCCTGCACTGCATCCCCAGCGCCTCTTTTTCAACTCAGCTGGAAGTTAAAAAAATGCATTATTTCAGCTTTAAAGATGTTAATGAGCTGCTTCCAGGTGTAAAGAAAATCAACCTGCTTTCATTGCTGTAGTCATGTATCATAATAAGTATCCTAAAAGTACAAAGATATTAGGGTAAATTCACACTATTTTATTTCTGTGTAATATTGTATTTCACAATATTCGACAACAGAGGTGAAAAAAATCTGACAAGAGAAACTGATCCAAAAACAGAGGAACTAAAGTTCTCTTAAAGAATATCAATCAAGCTAACAGAGCTATTCCAACATACAGCCACATTAAGCATTGCAATTTTAAATCCATTGCGAAATCATGTGTGAAATCAATCAATTTTGAAATCCATCTCCGGTCTTTGGTAATTTTCATGGACCTCTGGGGTAAAATCTGCAAAGCCTGCTGAATCAAACCCCTACAGATCCAAGCTACATCCCCTTCATCCCTCAAGTAATCAAATCAATCAGTCCTCAGTTGTCATCAACCAACTCCTTCCTGATTAGTCTGCTTTCTCCCCTCAGTCTAATCAGAAAGTTCAACTGACTTACTGCACTTCTTTGCTTCCAGATTCTTGTTACTTGGTAAATAAAACATAGAAATCCACTGGTTCTCAGGGCAATTCTGCATGTAGGTCAAAAAACTACAAACCAACATGGCAGGTGTTGCATTTCTCCATGGAGTGAAGCATATTAGGAAAACTCTGAAATCTCTCCTGTCCATGTTTCTGGGAATAAACTTCAATACATATCATGTGTTGTGTGAAGAATAAACCACTGGCAACCTCCACAGATTGTCAGATTTAGTTTAGGACTCTAACTAAGACATTCAAATTTTGTATTTGCCTTTTTTAACTGTTGGTCCGCTTTGAGGAAAGTTTCATCTTAAAGCAAGGCAGGTTTATTTTTAGAGCACATTTTGATAGTAAAAGTATTTAAAGTGCCCAACATGAACCAATATGATACAAAAACACAGAGAAAAGTAAAGTACAAAAACTAAATTGTGTATTAATGGCAATAAAAATGAACAATTAAAGTGTTAAAATCATTACAGGAAATAAAACACCAAAATACTAATAATAAAATGACAAGCCATGGCAAGTTTATTCATGTAATCATTTGTTATTGTTAACTCTATATGTTGCTTTTAAGTCTAGTTAATTTTTAAATCTTGGGGACGCTGCAATTTCCTGGAACTCTGCTTCCATCGCATTATCTGCAACTAAATACGAGCATGATGCTGCAACCACTGTATCATGCAATCCTCTGAGGATGTAATGTTTTTTTTTCTTTTACTTTTTTAGAAATGTTGCATAAAACCTCAAGTTTACACAAACAATGCTGGAGATTGTCATTACTGGTAGACCTTAACCAGTAATGTTCAGAAAGCCCTGCAGCCCCTGAGTGTTACTGTCAGTCCTGTGATTCTTTGACTTCTTTACTCTTTTCAATAATTTAATTTATAGTCATTTTCAATGTCCCACATTCTCTCCACTCATTACTGCCTTTATTCTTTCAAAGTATATATAATGTATATAATGCATATGTTTGTGTGATAAGATCCTTCTGATCCTATGCAGTATCTGAAAATTCTAAATATATAAATATGGAAATAGGAGAAATATGCAATAAGAGTGGTTCAAACTCTTTAGTGATTAATCAGATTTCTCGATGGTCTAAGCTCAAGAAGGGATAAATGTGCAAAAGGAATCAGAGACTCAAAGTTGTGTTATGCCTCAGTCCAATTGATTATTCACATTAGCTTAAAGACATAAACCTCCCATTACTAAACACAAGTCTCAACTCAATAACATCTAATAGGCAATAATATCGATCACTGCAATCCAAAGTTGGATGATCAGCTCATTCACACACCCAAAATAAACTGCACGGCAGCTTTAGAAGTGCTGTCTATGGTCTCCTGTTTATCTGCAGCATTATCCAGTGTTATTAAAAATAATTAAATAAAGTATTGTCCTATTTATTTACAGTTAAGGGGTTCATGTGGTTTATACTATTTGGTTCAATGCGCAACAGCTATTTACAGAAAAACCCTGTAGTGTACCAACAACAATAAATAAATAAAATTGCTTTGATAGTTGCAAATATGACCTGAAATGGTACCTAATCATACATAAAATAATTAATTATATATCAAACATGCTTTTAAATAATGAAAATAAAGCGTCGCCTAGAACCAGGTAGAAAATTAACTCAAATTAACAGTTAAATGATTAGGTCTGAAATAAAATTATTATAAGCAAAAGCACATTTAATAAACATAAATTAAATTTATCCCTGTATATGGCTTTTTATGTTTCATTGTTCTTCCCCAGCATTCCACTCACTCCTTGAAACTCCTATTTACAGAAAAACCCTGTAGTGTACCAACAACAATAAATAAATAAAATTGCTTTGATAGTTGCAAATATGACCTGAAATGGTACCTAATCATACATAAAATAATTAATTATATATCAAACATGCTTTTAAATAATGAAAATAAAGCGTCGCCTAGAACCAGGTAGAAAATTAACTCAAATTAACAGTTAAATGATTAGGTCTGAAATAAAATTATTATAAGCAAAAGCACATTTAACAAACATAAATTAAATCTATCCCTGTATATGGGTTTTTATGTTTCATTGTTCTTCCCCAGCATTCCACTCACTCCTTGAAACATGCCTCCCTATAGTTCCGTTAGCAAAGTAACTATTATCCCACCCTATCAGTCTTCTGCAACCAAAGATCTCAGTTATTCTTTAATATGAGTTTAGAAAAGCTCCATTCTACAGATGCAGAAGGGAGAGTGTAGTCCATCCTCAAAGCTTCTTAAATAGTTTGATAGATCCTGGACCTTGTACAGCACTGGTAGCCTCATCAGGTTAGAACCAATCAAATAACTATGGATGCCAACCCATCAAAGAAACTCTCCAGTGAACTATTTCTGCAGGTTTGCCTAATTAATTTCCATTGCAACATTGCTTCGTTGGAAATCATCAACTTGTTGTTACGGTAACAGAAAAGCACTGCATTATGGCTAATTCTGGTGCTGAGAGTCTCAAATTGTTAGTTTTTTTTCATGCACAAATAATGATTTACACATTATCAAAAATATCTTAATGTAAAAGATCAGAAATGTTGACATAAAGTTGTATATTTTTGTTACTATAATCGTATAGAAATAACTGATTGTTCTTGGGGGTCCCCTAAAAGCCAAAGGGCCCTAAGCAGTCACTTTAGCCCCATTTAGTCTAACGGATTGGTCCGAGCATGGTAACCAAGTTAATTGTTGAGTGTAAAAACCGAAACTAAACTGGTGTTAGTTCATCAGTAGGGCTTGGCGCGGTTCAGTTCAGGCTTGGTTCTCAGGTAACAAAGGGCGCATGAGCGGACAGCATCATCTCCTCACAGTGAGCCTCGGAAATCATGAAATTTCAGACATTCATAAAAATAGCTTCCCTACCACTACATTATTTCCAGTGAGAGTTCTGCTTAGCAGTGTGATGAACCTCAATGTCTGTTGTCGTTTCCTGCGTCTGTAAGCCCTGATTAGACTATCGTTTGTTGTATCCACTTCCCAAAAGCCGACTCTGTCAAGTAAATTCACCAAAGGCTGCCTTCTTCGCCTGACTCTCTGCAAACTTCCTGAATGTTCTCTCTAGAGAGCAGTAGTACCTTCGATCGCAACTAGGAAGCGAGGAACCATGCTAGTGTGGTGGGTAATGGTCGTAAGGAACCGAGCTCGGCACGGTTAACTGATCCAAGCTCATTCCAAACTCTGCATGGATTGGTTTTCACAGGGTAGTCTAAATGCATTATTAGTTTGCTTTTGCCTAGGGCTGGCCCTGGCATATAATAAGTCAAACCATTAAAAAAGCTTTATCAAATTCCATTTACCAAAGAGGGAGTACTTCAATTGATGGGGGGAATAAAAATTAATAGCCTGCTGTTTATTTGAAGTGATTACAGAGGGTTTGTTCCCACATGCCTCATGGGAGGAAGTGGCGTCCCTGGTGCAGATGCTGTTTGTCAGAAATCAGAAATGTGAAGCAGTGAGCCAGGATGCAACACAGGAGATTCAGGCAAACTGAAATAGAACAATGGCTTTTTCCAAGCCTGTATCCTATTTCATAGGAAACAATGCTTAGTTTGTGGCACTTTTCCATACACATGAAAGACAAGCCATGCTTCGTTAGTTATACTTTGTACGCATTTTTGTGATATTTTAGTTCTGTTTGCTTTGAAGTCTGTTAGGCAAAAGACACGCCTCTGCATACCATCAAATGCTTTACTTCTTTGAAAGGATTTGCGCTGCGGATATAATCATTTTGTTCCACACTATGCTTCAATGGATGATATGTACAGTATATCTGAGATTAGCTTCTGCCTCTTTGGACTCTATACTAGGAAAGTTTGAGCAGCAGCTGCAGCAAATGTTGGTTGTTGCTCATTGTTTGGCCCTGTTTGTCTTTTAATCATAATTTAAATGTTCTTGAAGACCAACAGTCAGCATTGCAGAGGCCTCATAGCTCACAGAGTGCTCTCATCTTTTACCTCCCCCCCAGCCACAGTGTGATTTACAGCAACCCCTCCTACAGACATTGTCCTATGGCGTGATTGTTTGTTGTCACTGTGGTATTTCTTTTTGTATTCGCTGTTGGTTTTTTGATCTCAGTTTATGGCCCCAGATGTTGGCAGAGGGGTGCAATCCCACAGAAATAACAATTCAGGACTGCATCTGATGTTCCCTGCTGTAAAGTTTCCAAAAAACAACAAACATTGATTATTTTACTGAAACGCAACCTCAAGCTAAAAGTTTTCTTTTTAACCAGAAACAAATCTGATGGCTTTGTCTGCTTTGTGTTGACAAAATTAGCAAGGATTAGCAGCATAATATTAGATATACTAACCAGACTTTTCTCTAAAATCAATAAAACATACAAAATATTTTCACCATGAAGCTGTCAGTAAGGCTGGAGTACTAAAAGTACGGCTTTGTATTATTCAACATTTGTGTTGTTTAGAGTGAAGAGATGAAAAAGAAAAAACAAACAAAAGAAAGACATGGGTGCGGTTCATGTAGAGGACTGCAAGACTTAATTTTCAGATTCAAAGTGTGTATCCTCCTGTAGCCTGTAAATCTGCTGCATCATCCCTCACAACTGCCTAGAATAATAGCCAAAAAGATTAGATTGTGATTGTTCCAATAAAACCATTAAGCACCATGAAACATGATCAAAGGTGTTTTTCTAAAGTTCTTTCTATATCTCTTAAATAAGCTAAAGTTTATTTTCTCAGTCCTGCCATATTTAGAGGCTAAACTTGTAGGGGCCAAAACAAGTCTTTACATATTCTAATGCTATGTTCAGACCGCAAGCAGCAGAGGCAGCAGAAGCAGCTAGTTTACATGCAAAGTCAATGGTTGGTGTGCATCAAGGTGCAGCAAAAGGTCCTGCAGCACATTTTGAGCAGCAGGAGTAGCGCCTCTGAGAACCTGAAGGAGCGTCATGAACTTCTGAGCATCTGAAGCGCGGGACGCGATTCAGAAGCAGCAGCCTCTGGAGTTGGACAATTTTGACTATTGCTGCTTGACGCGCCACATCAACCAATCAGAGAAGCTTATCTGGGAGCAGGCAGGGAGATAGACACAGCACTGCTGATGCAGAGAACTATGATCACTCCTCTGAAAACGCCTAAATTAACTTAAAATGTTGAAACCTGCCGCGGAATATGTTCGATTTTAGCAGTTTGATGCCTGCAGTTTGGATTACCTAAGTTAAAAAAACGCGGCTACTTCCAGCCACCGCAAACAGTGGCGGAAAACCAAGAAGAGGCGACCCGGCCAGAGGCTGCTGTTGAGGGGGATGTCCAGTGACAGTGCATCGCGGGTGTACGGGGGTCTGAGCGGCTCCGACAGCAAAATAATATTCCAAGGCAGGATAATCTGGATGAACTGACTGCACAGATGAAGTTTTTAGGTGGACTTTCGCACTTAAAACATATTAAAACTACTTTAATAATAATTATATAATAATATTAATAATATGTTATTATAATTAATAATTTAATTATAGCTGCCATTGTTACAGGCAAGCAAAGGATAGGGTAGCTCCACCCAACGCGCATCAGACTCACTTTTCGACGGCGCAGCCAGAGCAGCAGAGATGCTTCAGCCGTGCATCAAAACTACACTTGTACAGGCATCAAAAATGAAGCAGCATGCTTGTTTTTGCTGCCCCTGCTGCTTGCAGTCTAAACGTAGCATAAGAATACAGTCCCTTTAAACAGCTGATGAAAACCCAGATGAGGACATCATGAATTTGTAAGCATCTTATTACAGCGTTTGAGTTACAGGAGCAATAACTGTGGATGTGTTTTCAGGATTGGATGTATTAAAAGTCACATGTGTTAGCATCCGCAAAAGTCTGGCTCCTTAAAAAGTTAATCAGAACAGCACAGAAACCAGAACCAGCTTGGTGGAGAAAATTGATTTAAACTTTTACCCAAGATTTAACTCCTGAGTGATTGACAGTTGGCTCCCATTTTTACTAAAAAACTTAAAGTTGAGTAGAAACAACTGTTTTTGACGAAAAGGCTTTTAACACTGAAAAAGAAATGTACCTATTGTTCAATTAGGAAGTGAAAGTAGTGTAGGCTTTTGGTCGGTTAGAATTTTAAATGCTAACAAACCCAAGAGATTCTGATTCACTATCAGGTAGTGAGAATAGAGACTTCATTATTGTCACACAATTTCTGTCAATATTTGTTTTCTAATCTGTGCGTACAATGAACCTGTTATAACTATGTCGCTTCCCCCAGGTGGTTTGGTCTGTTTTCAAAAGTGCAGTGTTAAAATAAAGCTAAGCAAATAAAGGTGTCACATGGATCCTTTTCCCCGCTTAACTTGTGGATACTTGAGGTTTCTGTCCACATGAAGCGACATTCATTCATTTCAAACCAGAGTGGTAAAGTCTAAAGCCTTTCCGTAGCAGCTCTATACGGACAGTCTTAACCATTTAACCACTTACAAACACTCAGTTTAAGCATATGCCAAGGTAGGCCTTTAAACAACAATGGCAGACTACAGAGTTGTGATTGTGTTTAAAAAGCTGCTCAATTAATTATGGATTTTACACCATTTCAGCAACATTTCTGATCCCTTTTGGATGTGGCCTGAGTTTAGCCACTTCAAATGGTGTTTCAGGTCAATATATATATTATTAAACATTTGCATGTTTGATCATAATGATATATATTTGTCATATTTTGCTTCAGCCTTCATGTCAGCTGACATGTAGCTTGCTGGAGTAATAATTTGGACCAAATGCTGAAACACTTCCTGAATCCAAAATGTTTCCTGGACGGGGCCGCCTTTTACAGCTGCTTTTTGTGTCTCTGCTTCTGTCTCCTTGAACCCCAGTCGCCCTCAGCAGATGGCCGCTCACACTGAGCCTGGTTCTGCTGGAGGTTTCTTCCTATTAAAAGGGAGTTTTTCCTCTCCACTGTCGCTACAAGCATGCTTAGTGTGAGGGATTGTATTTGAGTCAATGAGTCGATGCAAACAGCTGGTTTTCCTTAGATAGAAAACTTTCTATCAATTTGACTGTATGATCTGGTTGAACTGTAAAGTGCCTTGAGATGACATGTGTTGTGAATTTGGCGCTATATAAATAAACTGAATTGAATTGAATTAATCCTCAGAGAAAAAGTAGTTTAGAATCTGTTTAAAGCTGCTAACAAAGATGTTCACGGTGTTAATGATTTCATGTAGGTCCTTTTAAAACAGTGTTACATTTTGCAGAACTTTGCATCATAAATTCAAAGTTTTAAACTAGCTGTTTATGTGAGTGTAACATTTAAAAAAAACATATGCACTAAAATACCTATTTACTTTAAGGTACAGTTATAGCACATACATAATCTTTGTTTTCCATCAGCTTGCATTATTCACTCTGCATATGACAGCTGTGGGAGTCTCTCTTTTGTTTGCTATTAAAGTTTAGGAGACGGCTAGTTCTTTACTACTTCAGGAAAGGTTAGTAGGTGTGAAAGAGCCAATCCTCTCTTAGGCTAGCATAAAAGCCAGTTGTGTTGCTAGATATCCCCAATATAGCTTCTTAGCACCAATCAGTAGTGGTAAAAACAAAAAACAAAAAAAGAAGGCGTTAGAAGAGTGCGAAAGGCGTCAAGGGAAGTAGAGCTCTTCTGTAATTACAACATGGTCCTAAAAAGCAAATACCAAGCCCTAGCAACCTCAGTCTGGAGACAGAGCAAAGAAGAGTGGGTGGGGGTGGCAGGACTGGAAAGGAGGGCGAGAAAAAATAGGCAAAGAGAGTTAAGAAACACCACAGAAAGCGACCCTGCAATGACCTCGGCTCTTCAACAATCGTCCCCTGCCAGCTGGAGCCAGGGTTAGGGGCGAGAGCGAGGGGCCGGGCAGGTTCCCCTCCGATTTATGACTGACTATAAGGCCCCTGAAAGAAATCCAATCACCCAGGATTCCTGCGCAGCATGACTCTGGCTGCAGAGAATAGATGGCCCTGGAGAGTGTGGGACAGCGACACAGCCAACGGCTAATACACAGCCACTGACACATAGGGCCACTTCACCAGGGGGAGGGCCGCTGGGCACTGGCTCTATTATGTGCCGCTCTCTTCATTGAGCATGATATCATTAAACTGTGCCGACACCATCTTCAGCTGCTCTCAGCCGCTGCACAAACTCATCCTCTGAACTCTCTTTGTCCAACATATTTCACAACGTGGATTTACATGCACTGGGCTAATTGCTCTATCTGTCTAATTAGTAGAGATGTAATGGTTATTAAATTTCAACCTGGTATCAATGTAGAGTGGGAAACAGAGAGGCAGGCTCAGAGCAGGGCAGGAAAAGAAAGGGAGAAGGCAGCTGTCTTTTAAAGCGGGGTAAGCCATGCTTGGAGATACCCCGCTGTTCCATTAGCATATCTGAATGATCCTGTTCCTGCGCAGCCACCACCACGCTGCAAGGTGGCACATCTGAAGAACTCTTATTTTTCAAGCCGTTTGAAAATCCGGAGACAACTTGATGTTTGAGGAGTCGACAAAAATAAAAGAAGGAGAGAAAAAAGGTTGGAGAAGAGAGGAGAAAAGTTTCAGATTTTTTTCAAGAGGACAGAGTTTTACAAGGTTTTGAAGCCGGGATGCTTAATAATTCACTTGATGCTACAAGCTGCAGTAAGGCATCGTGGAAATGCACTCGTGCATGACAACAGTTCTCACTGCCTCTCTGCTGTCATAAGAAAAGTGTGTCACAACCTCTGGTTCAGGACAGAGTCGTAGCACTTTGGCGAGAGAGTTAATTCAAGGATCCTCCAGAGCAAACGACTTAGTAAAGAAACATCCTTAATAGCTCATAATCAAAAGAAGTGAAATCCTCATTTAGTTTTAGCTGACATTACAGGGATAACAGGAGCACTTACATTTTTTATCTTACTTTATGTTCAAAGGCCCAGATCTCATTTCCACATAACCATAACCCCTGGGACTACGTTTTGACCATAAAGCCTTATGAGCACTTTAATTCTTTAAGAAATTATACGTTTAACTTTCATCCATTTTCCTTGGTTATACGGTAGCAGCCTTCAAAATGGCCCTTCTCAGTCAAACGCCACCCGAATGGCAGCCTAGTTCCCTGCAACTCCCAGCAAAATCCTCTCCAACTTCCAGCCACTGGAGTGAGACGCCCTCCTTCTCCTGGGAGTGCATATTTTTTTTACTCTTACTCCACCCTTTCACTGAATTACAGGGTCTTACAAGGAGAAGGCGCTTCACTTTAGATCTTAATGTCCACAAATCATGACAGAAAGAATATTTTAGTGCAAAGATTGATCTTTAAAAAGAAATGGTAAGGGACCAGCCAAGAGCCCATCAAGGAATCAGGGAAATTTTGAATGTCTACTACTGTATATTTATCGCAGGATAGTAAGGGGAAGAACAAATCATCCAGTGGTAATGGTGTGAACAGAGCCCTGAGTCCATCTGAGCACCAATTTATGCTTGATAACCTGCTGATTGCTTTTCATGCTCAGTCAATGAATCCATCAATCTTTATTTATAGATCACCTTTCATACAACTGGTGTAGTAAAAAGTGCCTCCCAGCATTAAAAACATTACCCCATTGTCAACTGCAGCTGAAGAATAATCAACCAAGCAAACAAAATAAAAAGAGCTTAAAGTGCAAAAGAAAGACTATAACATCAAAAACACTGAGATAAAACTAATAATAATAATTCATTATGATGTCAGTATAAGGAGAAAGTCTACCATTTCCTTTTTTTTTTTTCTTTTTACAGAATTTAAGGTTCTTCTGATAAAAGTATCTCAAATATCGAATATTCCAACTATATTTGAGAAGATGGCATCAGATTAATATAATTTTTTGCCATACATTTGTACAGCTCTTACAAAACTTGCATATTTCCGTAAATCACATGTTTTTCTAATATAATCCTAGTTTACTAGTTTTATATAACAATGAATGAAACCATTTTGCTAAAAATAACTCTTAAACATTAATTTGATACATGTCATTAATATTCCGTAAAAGTAAAAAAAAAAAATTCAGAATATTCAGATATTACAGGCTAAGAATGGAACCAAACGACCCATTCATTGGTTTCCATTTGCATGTTTCCAAGCAATACAAGACACAAACTCACTGCGGATCCAGACATTTGAATTGAGAAAGCTTCCTGGAGAGGTGGCGAAATGTCTTCAAATCTTGGAAACCAAGTCCAGTGGATTTTTTTTTTACTTTTACGGAATGACTATGACCTGAATGACTGAGAATCTTCTTCAGCAAATATCATTAATATGAAAACAAACTCTAAAAAATAAGCTATAGATTTTCTATTTGCTGTCAGCAACAGTTGTCTTTTTTCTTTTGTTTTTGGAAGGTATTCCTTTGTGTAAGTAAAGGGTTATCTGTGTTACAACAAAGCTGCTGTACTGTCCCAACAGTTTACAATTTGTTTATCAAAAGGACAATCTATAGGATCACAAATAATGTAAAAAAAAAGAAACAAACAAAACAACACTTGTTTTGATGAGGATCTTTGCTGGAGGAGTTCACAAAACTGAGAAGCTAATGCTATTTCCTTTGCTCTGTGTTTTGATGATACTTGTTGATAATTTAACTGATAAAATCAATTGAGTTCCAGATAATTGATGACAAACCCACTGATAGAGTTATTACACTGTTTCATAAACTAGGCAGACTGCTTTAGACATTGTTATCATTACCAAATACTCCCTGCTGCTCGGGGCACACCTACAAAGCTGCCAATTTAGCCTCAGCTGTGCCTCAGAAAAAGAGCTGATTGATCCTGACCTTAAATATTGTTGCTTACATCATGATGTCAAATAACTAAACTTATTATGTTTCTACTTTTTTATGTAGAAACCTTTAACCCAATGCAAAGAAGAGTGCACACAAAAAAAACAGAAAAAACAATTACAACAATGAAATTCTTTCTACAATAAACTAGCTTTGTTTTCTCTATGAAGCAGTGCTTTTCCCACTTGATCTTATTCTAAGTTTAATCATTGATGGAGTTGAAGTTTCATCCTCCTTTTCTTGCTTCTTGGTTAAATTTAAATCTTACGTAGTTTCAAGCATCAAACATAAACTCGGTTGGCTAGACATTCACAGGGATGACTCAAATTGTTGGTGAATCTTTCTGTGATTAATTATTTTAAATAAGATGTTAAAGGAAATACGAGTAAATGACAATATGTGGTACTATTTAAGTATTTCATATTTACCCCACTCTAAGCATAAAATGTTTTTCTCTTGTTTAATAGTTTACTAATGCCGAAGGGTGCAAAAAGTACCAGATTTTAAATATATAACATAGATAGCAGTTATCCCTATATTTTTTTGGTAAATGTGTCAGAGCTAAGGGATTTTTTCTTTCTTTCATTTTTTTCCCTCTTGAAGTTGGTCTCCCCTCAGCCACAAAGCGGGTTTCCATTGACTGATTCCAGGGAGCGTATTGATGGTTCCATAATTTGGGCACAGGAACACAAAAAGGCTGACCCCCGCTGGGCTCAGCACGACAGCCCAGTCAGCGGGGAGGCTTGCATTTATTAGCCTGGGAGAGGAGCTCCTGCAGAATTAAAGCACATTCACCCACCCATTGATCTCTGTCATGAAAACAATGCATGCCTCCCTCTCTGGCAGCTAGCTCGGCACTGTGCTCGCTCTGAGGTAATTCTGCAGCTATAGAAACGGGATGGCTCACACCCTCAGGCTCAGAGAAAACCATTTTTTTCTTAACAAAACTTAGAGGAATAGATTTTAGAAAGACATTAGATTATTAATCCAGCTGTCTAACTGTATTATGCTGAAACCAAGATGGATGCTATTGTATCTGAGTAGGACATTCTGTTTGTCAAACCTGCACAAACCGCAATGTTTTCAGTTGATTTTGTTGACTCTTTAATGCAGGTCCAGCCGATTGAAAGACTGATTTGATTTTTTTCTTCAAGTCATTGTAGTTTGAAGTAAATTTAAAGGCACTTCCTTCTTGTAGTATTAAATCTAGACACTGTATTGAGAAGCTGACCACATCATGATATCATCGGATCTACATCCCATTTGCAAAGGACTGCTGCAAAGCAGCATTCTGTAGCTTTATTCTATTGCAAAGCTTGAGTTTTCAATTTCTGATTTTTATTAATTTACAGTTAAAACCAGATATCTACATACCATGTATGAAATTACATCCTTTTTTCTCTTTATCTAACATTATATAAGACCAAACATTCTGGTTAAATGCCAGCATAATGAAAGATAGCACTGTTAAGGATAACTCGCCCTTCTACAAGCTAATATCATCATAATTTGTAATGTTGCTCTAAAGCAGCTAATGTAGCTGAGTTACTTCTACAGTCAGTCCTTCTCTGAATGGCATGTAACATTACTAATACCACCTGATATCATAAAGTAAAAGCAACTCAATGGATCGCAAAACATTCAATAAACATAATTTCTAATCGGTGCTCTGCGCCACTTTGCTGCTGTGCTTCCTGTTAACCACAGCCACAGGTGAAGACAAAATATGACAACATTACGCTTCGTGCCACATGGTTGATTCACCTCGACAAGATGCAAATAGGTTTAATTTACATTTTCTTCATTTTGGCATTCTAAAAGTTTGCTTGAATTGCTTAAGAATTGGATATAAACATGGCTATTATGTTTAAACATAATACTGCTAAAGACCAATTACAAAAAATAGATTGATGGATGAATTCATAGAAAAAATTACCTCAGGCAGAAAGTTAATTAACTGTTGATTATTTTTAACACCTGTGGGGGGATTTGCGCTCCTTAGAGCAGGTTGCAAAGAGCCACTAAATGGTTAACAGCTGTGGTTATTTTCTAAGGTAAGGATTCAAAAAGGCCAAAATACCAGTTAAAAGGAACCCTTCAAGCTTTTTCTTTTCTTAATGTTCCTTGGAGTAGAGCATCCTAACCTCATGATGATGGGTCGAACAGGTTGGCCTCTTCAATACTGACAAAAAAGGAATTTGATCATCTGATAAACCAGTCATTAATATCAGCAATCAGGATCAATACTTGATAATGCAAACATATATATTGTTTACAGTGTGTACCACTCACCCTGTTTATCATGAGGGAGAGGAATATTATGGGGGAAAAGATTTTAAGGGATTTGAGCTACTCATAAGCTACTCATAGGCTTTTTGTATTTTCATTGACCTTTCATCTATAGTTATAGTTCACCAGGGATTTTAAACATCCGATAGGACTTGATAGGGCTTAATTTCTTCTCCTCACCATCTGTCCCCTATCCTCACAGAAGTGAATTAGTTCGGGTCAGAGTTGACATAAGGGCCCTTAGGTATCTGGAGGTTGAGATTTATAATGATCTTTCTGATATTAGGCTGCATTTCCTTTGACTGTTTGAGGATGGCAAATAAAGCAGCAGTTTGCTTGAGGAGTGCCTTAAAATATTTCCACTGGGTTGTATGAGTTCAACTTTAATTTATGTTAAGTAATTCAAGTTTAATCTGAAAGATGAAAATCTGAAAATGTTGTCATTTGGGTTTTTACAAAATATGACCAAAAGTATTTAGGTCAACATTTAATTTTTAAATAACTTTGAGTTTTAAATTACTTTGGCAATTCTCACTAACCTGCTACACTGAGAGTTAATATCAGAAAAAGAAAGAAAAAGGCCATGTGTCTTCTTACATATAGCGTGTTTGTATGTGTGAATTTATGGTGTTGGTTGTAATTTGCTATAAGGAATACCTTGATCTTTCCTGATACTAAATGCTAGCTATCGCAGCATTTATGAAGAGTAAAAGAGACAGAAATGTTGAAGACATTAATGGTAGAAGTATAGAACATTTCGGTTAATCACAAACAAGATTAAAATAACAATGTTTGATCAGCAATAAACATTAAGATTAGAATATTAGGTTTTCCTTATATCTTGTATCTCTATGAAAATTAATTACCCACAGTGACGCAAAGGTGAAACATTCATACTGTCTTTGTATTTTAGATGGGATCAGCTGTAGGGGACTTTGAGCAGTCTATTCTAACACTTCGTCTTCCCCCACCATTTTAGTTTCCTTTAATCCACTGATGGGAGCCTTCATTAACTAAGAAAATACACTGCAAAAAATTGTAATCTTAATAAGTCATTTTTTCTTAAAATAAGTGCATTTTGTCTTGAATTGAGGAGGTAAGTGAGACACTTTGCCAATGGAACAAGACAATTTACATTTAAAATAAGAAAAAACAAAATTTGCATTGTCTTATTTTAAGTGCATATTATCTAATTATCTTATTTTAAGAGTAAAAATACTAATTTCATTGGCAGATCATCCTGTTTACCCATTGAAATTAAGAGTAAATATACTTAATTTAAGAAATTTTTACTTATTTCTAGATCGTTTTTGCATTGTACCAGAGTCAGTCACAAGACAGGAGCATTCCTTAAAGTACCTTAAGTCAAAAACGACTCATAAAATTCAGCCAAAGGTGAGTTTAAGAATTCAACATTATCCATTTGGAAAATGTCTTAAAATGTGGTGCAGACCTTTTCTGGGAAGACATGAAACAATTATGTCTTAAGGAAGCTGCAATAGGGAGGGAACCTCTAGAGTCTCCCTTTGTGTCCGTGTTGTGTGTACACAACCCTGACTGTTGACCTGAGGAACCATCAAGGCTTTGATGCTGCTTTCAGTGGCCGGCATCCAATGGGAGGAAGGCTTTGCGGACAGACCGGTCAACTCTTTACACACAGGCCGCAGTGTCAACACACAAGGCTGGAAGACAGAAAATGTCACACTTCACATATAGTTGAAAGGAGCAGTGCATCTCATTATGCCACCTACAGCTGCTTTTGTCAGCTGGGGCTTGATGTGTGGAGGGGAAGTACTCAGGGAGACGCCATGGCCTGGTATGGGGCCTGCTGCTGCCACGTTTGAAGTCAATGTCGGGACAACGCCTTTCATATTTGCATAAAAAAAAAGGAAAACTGGAAGGCTGTGATTGGCAAACTGTTTTGTTGGTGCAAAAAGTGTCTTGAGCTAAGCACTATTCCACCTGCCCCGCTCATCAACTCTTCTCACAGCCCCCGGAGTTTTCAAAACAGTGCTTTGCATGCAAGGTTTTTTTTTTTTTTTTTTTGGGCTCCTCAAACATCAAACTTCCTTTAATCTATTCTTACTCAAAAAGCCATTCAAACATCTTACATAAATTATGCTCTTAGCATTAGAATCAAAGGCGAGCACCAGCCCTCCTCATGCTGTCAGGGAGCTTTTTGATGGACAGATATTTCGAGGCTGGCTTTATAAGCACTAAACGTATTAGGTTTCTAAAAGTAACTTTAAATTCAGCCAAATCTCTCTGTTACAGTTGGAATCCTCAACATTGTAACGCTGCATTTTTATCCATTCAGCATTTATTGCTAGTTTGCTACAAAAAATATATGTATATACATTATGTGGCAGAATTGCAACTATTCCTCAAGGATGATATATTCAAATGGGGCATATAGATATTAACAGGGCTACATTCAGGTAGAATACTATCTAAGAGCTTATTTTTAGCGATGCAAAAAATACCTTTTTGTTAAAAAAACAAATTTTCAAAATTCAAAATATATCAAATTGGTGTTGTTTCTTTACAAGTGCTAAACTCTAAGTAATATACATAAATTATTGTTTTGTTTTGTTTTGTGCCCTATGGTAAGTTATATAAAAGGCATGTGGTTGTTAAGTATCATGTTTACACAGAAACATAACTATAAACGTTTCTTGGAATATTTTTCCTTTCTAGAGTTGAACGTTCTCGTTGGGTCTCTAAACAATGCGATTGAATAATGAACAAAGCTTAAACCATACAGTCCAGCTCCTGCTTCCAAGTCTTCCAGTTTCCTATAAAGTCCATCCAAGGAAAGATAAAAAAAAAACCCATCAACTATAAAAATCGAAAGCTGTTCAATTCAATTTATTTCAAAAATACCTTATTGATCCCAAAGGTCAATTACATGGTGTTGTACCTCAGATGATTTTGTTCTTTTTAAGCAGTTGTTATAAGTGTTAATAGCTTTAGGCAGGAAGGATGTTCTTTCCCCCGGATCTGGAGAAGTCTTTGATCGAAGACAATCCGTTGTTCTTTAAAATTCCCCTTAGGAGGACACTCAGAGCTGTCCATAACATTCTTAACTGAATAAAAAATTCTTCTTTGTGAAATAATCTCCAGAGGTTCTAGAGGAGTTCCTAGAACGGAACTGTGCTTCTTTATCAGCTTGTTGAGCCTCTTTATATGATTTGCTATGATTCGGTTACCCCTTCAAATTATGGCAGAATAAATTAAACTATCCACAACAGATTTATAGAACATATGCAGCATCTTTCTGCAAACATGGAAGGACCTAAAGTTCCTCTAGAGGTACAGTCTGCTTTTTTTATTCTTTTTCTCGGCCTGACTGTACCATCTCCTGCCGAAAATCTAATCTTGTTTCTTCTGAAATCTAAAGTCATCTCCCTTATTTTGTTGACATTCATGATCAGATAATGGTTTCCACACCATGCCACAAAACAGTCCACCAGCTCCCATTACTCAGCTTCATTTCTAGCTCCGATGCAATCAACAACTGCAAAGTAATCTGAGTATTTCTGCAGATGAGAGGACTCTGTCCGGTACTGGAAGTTGGAGTGAACGGAGTAAAAAAGGAATGGTAAGAGTACATTACCCTGTGAAAGCCTTCCCCGCAAACACAATAGACGTCATTTAGATGGTTTTTAGGATAGAGCTTGTCGGTCCATCATAGTCTTGGTTTATTTCAAAAATTGCGATGTTTGTCTTTTCAAAAATCTGAAACTTACAACTTTTCACTTTCCACTTTTCAACCGTATGGAGACGTTATTTGGATGTAAATGCGGTCATCAATATCTTTTTAACCAATTTTTGCTCAGTGAGTTTCTTAATTTTCTTGAATCACTGTTTGTGCTTGATTGTAATGCAGTTCATAGAATGTTTCTGGTAAAATGAATGCATGTGTTAGATATTCTATGACATAACTATAGATGTATTTTTTCTTCTTAAATAATGAATTTCTATTAAAGCTAGTGCTCTGTTGACTATGGAAGTACTATACCAAACTGAGTATTCTCATTTTAGACTGCATTTTTACTTGTGTTTTTTAGAGTTTCATTGGTATAATTTTTTTCTTTGAGGCCAGACACCCAGTCTACCGTTTGTTAATAACTTTCCATTTCGTAGATTCTGCTACAGATTTCCTCCTTTTAGATGAAAATCATCGTGTTCCACTGTTGGTGGATGTTTCTGAGGATGAGAAATTGCTGCAAAATCAACTGCTCTTTCCAAATGATGGGGCTCTCATAGATGGATAACTTTTTATATTACACAGTACTGAATTGGGCCATATCTAACCATATCTTAGCATGACCTTGTGATTGCATCATTCCGAAATAGATTTGACTTATCTCAATTTGATTTGGACCAGTCTGCTCAACTGTTTATCAGATATATAAATTTTATTTGGTTCAAATATACATACACACAACGCTACATATTGGTTATTAAATCTGCAAAAGTATAGATAAAACACACATTCTACACCAGGATATATGAAACTGACTTCTTGTTATACCTTATCCTTGTCACTTCTGAATGCAAACATACAAATAACTAGACACCTGATATATGAGAATTTTTTTCTACAGCAATATGTTGACATTTACTTAATTGTCACATTTTCAATATCGTGGTCACCTGCAACATCATGTGGAGACAATTGCAACAATTGCAACAGCTGACTATGCTAACTATGCTCACTTAAAATCTTAGTTTTGTGTCTTAAGGCTTATTAACTACCAGCTGTATGCAGACAGCTCCTATCCTGGCACTAAAGCACATCGGCTGAAGTGTTATTAATTAAACAGTTTTGTATAAAGCCTGTTACATCCCATCCCAGGGCTCGATGTTAACCATCGCCCGGGGCAAGTAGTTTTTATTGTCGGGAGAGTACAAATTTCATTGCATTTGCCCGCCGGCCAAGTGCAATGATCGCAAAAAAAAAAATTATTTATCACTGAAAATGACTCTAAAATCACAGACATTATCTGAAAACAACCCACAAGCGTTGCCGGCGCCATTTATGTTGTTTTGTACACATTCTCGCGTGATTTTCCGCTAGATGGCGCGATTTTTTTCTCCTTGGGGAGAGAATTCTGCAGAGCAGCAGCTGGATGATGAATTTAATCTATACTATAATACACGCTAAAATACAAATTATCAGTCAGGGATTAGGAAAATAATAATAATAATTCTATGCACACAGTGTAAATATTTCTATCATATGGCAGTCTTCTGTACAGTGGTCATACATTAAAAAATGTTCATTAAATTTTTTAGAGTGGTGCATTTAAATGTTATAGAGCTAAACATGTTAAATTGGTGAGTAGTAGTAGTGTAAGTTTTTAACCTGTCAAGTTTTTTTTTACATTTTTAACATTACAATTTATGTTTTTCCAAGCACACAACAGTTTAAAGCAAAGTTTAGTTTGAAAAGAATGTGCAGGAAGGATTGAAAAGCATGTTAACACGGTAATGTAGTCTTGAGTTCATTATCTGACGCATGCAGATACACACCAGGAACCTGGAAACTTTCTGAATTAATTAAAAAACAAACATGTTTCATTGATATATATACAAAAATCCACACAGAGAGCAGGTTGTACAAATGACATGGAAACATGATGATGCTATTATCTGGGGCTGCTTTATAGCTCAAACAACATACCTATATTCAAGTCATGAAATTTTCTCTCATGCAGAAATTCCTGGAAATAGTAGCCAGTCCTCCTCTGGATGGTTTAAAAACAAAAAAACAACACCCTAAAATGTGTCTAAACTGAAGCGATTCTACACATGACAATGAGGCCTTCACAGGCTTATTGCAGGCTCTTGAAAATATTTGGTGGCCATGAAAGATGGTAAAACACATATTTAAATTAGGTGCCGATTTATTTTTTACACTTTGGACCATGTTGGGTGGGATAACATTTTACCCCTGATAAAAAATTATTTTAAAACGACTTGTTTGTATTTACTCAACATCTTTTTTATGATATATCATTTGGTTGGATGCTGCATGGTGGTGCAGTGGGTAGCATGCACTGTTGCCTTGCAGCAATAAGGTTCTTTCTCCATGGAGTTTGCCTGCTATCCCTGTGCATGTGTGGGTTCTTTCCAGGTACTCCGGCTTCCTCCCACAGTCCAAAAACATGACTGTTTGGTTAATTGGCTGCTCTAAAAATGTCCTTAAGTGCGTTTGCATGGTTTTGTCTCTTTGTGTCCCTCTGTGTTGTGCCTGCACCCCTCCTCTCCCTCATCGACTGGCAGAGATAGGCACCGGCCCCACCACGACCCTGATAGGCCTAAGCAGGAGAAAATGGATGGATGAAGTTGGTTTGATGAAGGAAGAAAATCGAATGTGACAAGAAGGCAAAATAAAGAAATAGTGAAGTGGGAGGTGTTCGATACAAGCTACCTTTATGATCCCGATCTTTCAACATTGATCCCAGTGATGACATAGAGACTACAAAATCAAAAAGAAAATATCTTGAGCTTCAAATTATTTTTCATGTTGTGGGAAGCTTCCTTATCTGTACTGACTTGAAGATTTCAGACACTTCAAATATTACAATGGCTGTACAGCTCGTTGTTTACCCTTTGTGTCTAACACAGCTAGCTTACACCTACTCATCCTACTGTTTTTAACACTGATACTGTCTTTATCAGTTACCCCCGCTTACATTTATGATTGTATAGGGTCTATTCTGTAATGCACAGTGAGTAATCTTACCCAAAAGACAGTGAAGATGTCAATACTTCTTAAATCTAACTTTAATCAAACAGAATTTTTTTTGTCCGCATCACTCATTCCCTGTTAGCAGCCTCTATTTGATCCACAGGACAGTAGCATTGAGTTTTTTTGTGTTTCTGTGAAGCTCACAGCTTGAAAGCAAATAAGCACAGTTAGCAAAATGTCAAACTATTCCTTTCATGAAGGTATTAGACCTTCACCCACTGCTAACGCTGACTACAGTCAGACAATGTTCTTATACTCTAAATGCAAAATCGGTCTGCTACCCTGCACTTCAAATAAATGTCCTCCCTTTATTCAGGCTTTTTTGCTGTATATAATGGATGGGATTAATGGCCTAAATGTTCTTCCTCTTCTGCGTTTTCTTTATCAAAAGTATGACACATAAAATACACTTTGCACTTCAAATGAAAAGTTTGATCCGGTGTCCTTCCACAAATGAGAGAAAGAAGATGTGGCGGTGCTGAATAGCACACCTCAAACCACCATGGAAGGTCATAGACCCGGCCTGTCTTTGTGGGAGAGAAAAAGGAAAAAACACAGGGCCTCTTTCATAAACAAAAAAAAGGGAGAGAAACAGAGAAGAGAGCACATTTACTGCTAGTGTGTGTGTGTTTGGTGGGTGGAGTGGAGTGGGGGTAAATAGGCTCTCTTCTTATCTTTGTTCAAATAGGGTGGAAAGGGAAAGTCAGGAGGAACACAAAAGGAAGAAAGCAGAGTGGAAACAAAGCCAGGTACAAGATAATGACAAGGTCAAGTGTGCACTCAATGGCTCAGTTCAGTCAGTCACAGATAAGGCCCAGCCAGCTGACAAGGTGTGTGCAACACAGGGGATTGGTAGGTCAGCTAGAGCTCCTGGGATGCAACCAGCATCTCTGACTACAGCAGAGTTACTGTAAGAGGAGGAAAAACACAGTTCTGCAGCACCATCTGCTGGAGAAATGTAAATATTTACTGATGTTTGCTTCAGGCACAAATCATTTTAAAACCTACAGCCAAATATTGTAAAATAGTTCCATCTGTTAGCTAAGCCTGCAAAAATATCTATGCATATGATCAGAGAAATAAAAGAAAAAGATGCAAAGTGGATTCAGATAGCAACGCCTTCTCTGTCTGCTTCCTTCTGCAGCAAAACCACCAGTTTGAAAGTGGAAAATTGTCATCTTCCTTTAAAGTAAACTAACAGGGGGGATTTTAAAAGAGCGCAGAGTTCCCTCCATCTGACGCCGAGCATGACATTAAGTTTGATTTCAAAAGACAACAAATAACTAGTAAAAGAGCTACAGGCTTGCATCTTACTCTCACAGACCATAAACGATAGGATTAGTTGAAGGCCATCTCTGATGTGTCAGTCATCTCCAGGAGTGAGGAGAACAGCAGATAAAACATCTTTTGGTCGGACCAGTGAAGTTAAAGAGGGAGAGAAAAAGACAGAGAGAAATGCTTCAATAGATATCTGATGCTACTGATGTTGATTCTGACCCTAATTCTGATCTGGAATTCTGATCTCATGCCTGGATAAAGGGATAGACAGCCTTTAAGGGGTGCTGTTTGCACTAAAAGAGAAGTCTTGGGCAGATACTCAGAGGTAGGCTGGGTCAGTGGGACGTCGGGCAGCACTTTGACCACTCTGAGCCTTGAAGTTGGGAGGGCAGAGGGCCTGTTAGGTCTCAGCCGACACATCCACACTGAGGGTGTACGCTGAGTGAAGGCTCCAGGGGAGCGATTGAAGTAAACTGCAGGGAATAGGCAGGCTATGCTGTTGTGACTGATAAAGGAACGAGTCAGCAGCACATCGCTCTCCTTCATTTACCTACCTTTTTCTGCTACAGAGCAGTTTTAGGGAAACAGGGTTGTTTTTGTCTTATTGATTACTCATATAGAAAATCCTCAAAGCCTCTGAAATGCTAAGTGATTACGGACTAGTGCTCTTGGACCCCAAAAAGCCTTCCTAACTTATTTTGCAGAATAATAGAAGAAAGGCTGTAGGAACAGAGAAGACATGTCAACTCATTTATATCAATTAAACAGCTAATTAAAAGGGAAAGGCAACATATCCTGAAAACGGGGCCTTGCAAAAGTAATCACACCCCTTAAACAAATGTTGGAATAATAAAGCACACATTTGCAATCAGCCCCTTTTATTCTGACACCTCTTAATAAAATCCTGTTCAGCCAGTGGCCCTCATAAGTCCCCTTGTTAGTTAATAGTCTGCCTGTGTATCATTGAAATCGCCTGAATTTCAATGGCCTCAAATTTTTGTTAGAAAACATTAAGCTATTGAATTGAAGATGAGGATAAAAAGTTGAATGAGACACACGATGTGTGGAATTTTTAATTTTTAAACAGGGTCAGACTATAACTGGATATCAAAAGCTTTAATAGGACACTTTCTATATACTGTGTGCTTAAGTCTGTTTTCTCTTCAACCCAACTGTCTTCAATAGAAGGAAAAAAGAAAGTTAGGTTGTGAGGCGAGGCTAGAGAACTTTTGGAGACTGTAAGTCTTCGGAAAAAACTAAGCTTAGCGACAAGAGGGCAAAAAAACTAACAACATGTCTGGTTTAATTGAATTTAATAAAATGTAAGGCAAACTAAATAAGCATACATTATTTTAAAGCTTAAATATCAAAAGCTAAGTTGTTAAAACATTAATAAATGTACAAGTTTGATGAAAAGTTATTGAACGGATTAATGTTATCATGATACACAAGTGATATCATGTAAGGGTTGTTTTGGTTTTCTATAGATTCATTCATGTCTCTGTGCTTTTTATTGTGGTTAGGTCTCAACCTGTTTGATTCTTTCCTTTTATTTACTTCTGGTTTTCTCTTTTACTTGTTCCTCTTTAAGAGTACTCTGGTCCCTGTGTGTTAGCTCGAATAACATCCTCCTGCAGCGACATGGTGCCTTTATTTTTACAATCCATACCAGAAATGCACACCAGAAGTTACTTTATTTTAAATGTTTCCTTAAATTATCTCATTTTTAAACTTAAGGCCAGTGAAAGTTCTAATTTATTCTCTAATTTAACTTGTTTTTATTAAACAACCCCTGGCTGCCATTAGTAGATGGTAAAAAACGGTTTCTTTGTTTACCTGATTATCTTCATTTTTGTCAATGAAGTCCATTCAAACGGCCACGAAAAAAAACATTCAGACCAAAAGTTTTGCAGGAAACCTGAACAATTTTATTACATTCTGTTTATCCTTTCCCCTGAAGGTTTAACCCTAATCCTAACACTGGTGGATGAGAAAGCTAGACCTTAGTTAAGTGGATTCAATGTGATTTATTTATTCCCAATCTATGTAGCTCTATTTGAATTCTACTCCGTATCAATCTGGCTTTTGCCAAGTAAAGCTGTTGTTTTTTCTGCTTAAACAGATAAGCAAGTTCACAGGTAGATAAGGACTTCAAACTAAAGTTAAATTCTTGAAAAAACATTTCTGTTTATTTATATAGTTCACAACATATGTCATCTCAAGGCCCTTTACAGTTCACCAGATCATACAGTCAAATTGATTCAAAGTTTTCTATATAAGGAAAACCAATTGATTGCATCAACTCATTGACTTGAAGGCAATCCCTCACACTAAGCATGCTTGTAGCGATAGTGGAGAGGAAAAACTCCCTTTTAACAGGAAGAAACCTCCAGCAGAACCAGGCTCAGTGTGAGCGGCCATCTGCTGGGGCCGACTGGGGGTTCAAGAAGACAGAAGCAGAGATACAAAAGCAACTGTAAAAGGCGACCCCGTCCAGGAAACACACAGCCAGGAAGTCGAGCTCTGAGCCAGCTCCCATGTCAGAGGATGAAGAGAGCACATCCAGCCAGTCACAGTCAGAGAAACAGGACTACACTGAAAAAAGACAGATCTCCAGCCTCTATAAACAAAAGTGTTCACGGCAGCAGCACAGCTGATATTGCTCTCCAGGGTGGTGTCCCAGCAAAACAGGGAAAAAACTCAGCAGAACAACAAATGTTGTAGGGAAAAACTTTAAATGAAAAAATCTACTTAGAGTTAGGCTCAAATTAATACTACCATGATAGATGTGAGAAGAAGTCATTCATTTCCCCAAAGGATTTTATTTCCTTGTTAAGTAATACAAAAGATAGAAAGTCCTGACTTGAATCTTTTGGAGAATTGTAAAGAAAGCAACATATCAGAATGAAGGAGAGAAAAAAGCCTCTGAGATACAGTAAATGCTACAGCAGATCAGCACAAATACATAAAATCACCATCAATTGTACAACTTTTCCTACCACAATGCCAATAAAGACTTTCCTATTTTATACCCGAGAAGATCTAAGTAATATGTGACATGCCACGTATTTCTAAATGTTAATAAAACACTATTTTAAATATTTATATGTTTGAGATATTCCTATGTCATTTCCAATAATAATAAATAGATTAATGGTTAAATGAAAAGATCATTAAATCTAAATCTACCATGGAATATTTTGAAAAGTTGGAGATTGAAATTGGTGATTATTCCTGCAGGAACAAAACAATGGGTTTTAAATGCTGATTGCCACTAAATGTTACATTTTATTTAAAAAAAAAAAATCTGTAAAACCTTCCCTCTTTTCCTTTAATTTAACAATGTTTCACTAAACTCCACTGCTGGGGATAAAAGTAAAGAGGTAATGGGGTGAGAATATGTTTGCAAGGTTTTATGCAATTTATTTCCTTGACTTTATCGAAAATGACTTGGTAAATTGTGCATCCCCTCCAGGAGGAGGCAGTCTTTGGCCAGATAGGCTGCATCCACGGCTCTGTATATTCAGGATTAATCTGCCAAAGAAGGGAGCCTGATAAAGAGGAAGCCAAGCATAGAGAGAACCAACAGCCTCCTTTCTATCAATCAGTGACTCTCTCTTCTACCCAAACTAAATTGATCTGTTTATGCACTGTCCATGTCCAAGTTTGCTATAGGAATAAATCATGCTGAATTAGAGATGGGAACCTGTCAGCTCCAGTGAATCGCCACATCCCTCCAGCTCTCTGTGGATGGAGCATTGTGTGATGAAGGGGCCACCTGGCTAACAAGAAAGACAACCTGAACAGCTAACGGGCTTGCATGTGCATAAAAGTGAACAGAGCTTCCTGGTGTCCCTCTACTTTTACAGCAATGGGATAAAAACGTGTGATGAAATACTGAATTCCCTTGGAGCGCCGTCATAGTTATATTTTCAAACTGTAATAATTTAATCAAAGAATATAGCTGATTGAGGATAAAGATGAAATCCATCACTAAAATTTGTTGGGCTTTAGACTAAATGCTGTAACGTCCATCAGGACGAGAACAGAGTTATTAATAAAGCCTAGTATCTGCACTGACGAGTCAAACTTACCTAGCCTGACAAACTCAGAGAGTCTGAGACTATTTTGAACTAGAACCAAAAACACGGCAGCATGCCCCTCATGGCGTTTCAGCCCTCCCCTCATTCTCTATCTGTCCCTTTATTCCTTGGTTGTTAGGCCTATTTTAGTGGCTCCAAATGTAGCTACAGTTCCATATCGTGAGCGATGGTGTGAGGAGAGATAATGTTAGGAGGGCTGGCTCTAAATCACACTCGTGCTCATCTCCTCTCCTCTACTGCCTCACCTTCGTGGCCGGGTGACTGATGAAGCAGCGTGCGGTCCGGGCTGCGTCTCGTCTCCTGGGTCATCCATTGCCCCCAGAGAGATAAGTGGCCCTGTCCTGGTGCCTGCTGCAAGCACAGTCAATCACACAGTGGAGCCACAGCACAGTAGCAGCGTTTGGAGGACAGCAGAGCAATAACAGAAGTCAAGGCGACATCTGTATCACCTGAGGTGACTGCAGAAACTCCACCACTGTGGTTTCAAAAAAGGGTTTCTGCTTTTACCAGAGTGGCAATGACTCAGTGTTTAAGCTGGATGCTTAGGAGACAGAAAAAGAAGCACTGAGGAAGACTGACTGTTGGTAAAGATTTAAACATTCAGTTTGCCTTCAGTCGCAAACATAGTCCTAAAGCACTTTGGTTAGACAGATAGATAGATAGATAGATAGATAGATAGATAGATAGATAGATAGACAGACAGACAGACAGACAGACAGACAGACAGACAGACAGACAGACAGACAGACAGACAGACAGACAGACAGACAGACAGACAGACAGACAGACAGACAGACAGACAGATAGATAGATAGATAGATAGATAGAGATGGGTATTCTTGGTCTGCTTTAGTCAGTATTAGAGCTGCAGAATATGAGGAATCACAGTCATCATCGCTAAATCAATACTCAACCCACCACTTGGATGCAGCATTGGTTGACTTGATATATTTCAAGTGCTATGCATTAACATGCATGCCAATAACATTCCCAACCAAGTGGATGGATTTTTCACATTATACTCAAAGCTATAGATATAACTTTTGGGGAACGATATGTTGAAGCTCACAAACCAGCTGTAGGAGCATCATTGTTATGATGGAACCGATATAAAAGGAGTGAAGTAAATTTAAGTTAACCTTGACCCAGATGGCTATTGCAATGTTTCAGAATGTTGGACGGAGGAGTTTTTATCGTGCAGCCCTTGTTAGTATTTATGAAAACTAAATAATTCACTTGGTAATTGGCTGGTGTGATCTGACCCGGCCATTAAACTACTATAGTTCAAACTGGTGAAGAAGTTTATAATATAATATAATATATAATAGAATACAACAGAAAATCCCTTTATTGTGGCACAATGGGGAAAATTGTGGACATTATACAATTTTTCTATTATATAGTGGTTCTAATTGAAAGTGTCAGAGTACACGGTGTTTGTATATATGGGATGGAATTGCTATAAAAATTCAAGGTCCCCTTGCTATTCCCGTTAGAACAACAGTAGATCCAGAGGTACGCCCAAAACCAATAATTTGGTAAAAAAATATATTATTTTCCCCATACATATAGTTTTGTTAGCATATCTTTTCAAAACAAACACATTAAAGCATTAAAGAACAATAAAGAACATTTGTTTCCTGACAAGTCTAAGAACAGGATTTGATTGATTATTTCTTTAAAAGTGTTTCCTATATTGGGGCAAGTTTGAAAACATTTTTTAACATAGACTTAGATACCAAGATCAGTTTTTGGTCCAGTTTGCTGAGAAAACAACAGGCAGGGTTAATTTCATATGAATACCTTGAGTAGGTCAAAATCCTTTTCCATGATAAGATTTAAACAAACAAATGTCTCCACCTACATCAACCAGCTGCAATAAGAGGACAACTATATTAGGGGTCAAACAAAATCAGAACGAATCAGAAATACTTTAATAATCCCAGAGGGACATTACTTTTATTACACGCACCAGCTAAAGTTTTATACAATATATACACACATCCAAATATACAATATAATAAAGATAAAAAATAAGAATAAAAAGAGATAAAATATATACACATATAGCTCTTCTGTATATATATCTGTACGTATATCTATGCATATGTAAAAACTAAATCCAAATAAAGTGAAAATCCAAGTAAAGTGATACGTGGCGTCAAAGATGGCCCCGGGGCTGCACTCTACATACCTGTATTCAAATGTAGTTGGGTTTTTTTAACTCCTTTTCCAAGTTCTTTCTCTGGGTAAAAGAAAGAAAACAAACGAAAAACAAAAGACAATGAAAGGAGTTTTGAGCTAAGCTTTCCAAAATGTTATTTGCGGTTAATTGTTAAGGTGGCAAACATCTCCAAGACCCAGAAGAACTGTGTGAAGTTAAATGGATGGAGCATAATGATTCTGCCAGAAGTGCAGCTTTGATTCCCTCTGGGATTATCCTCACCAGAGACATGTTTGCTCCTCGGCACTGTGAGATGCTGTTAATAAAAGCATGAACTCAGGCATATTTTTTTAGCAAAACGCAAACACAAACAGTTACATGCACAAATACTTTACACAGAGAAATGGAGAGACAGAGGGGGGAGGCGGGAGGAAAAGAAAACTGCAGCCAAGTATTAACAGGCGGCAAGTGTATACCAATTCTGTTCTGAAACCCTAGATGGCAGCATAGCTTTCTGCTGCTCCTCTGATAGATTGAATATTTTAACATCTCATCTGATCATTTATATGAGATAACCTGATTACATACAGAGTCATATCTACCTGTTCACCTGCTGCTGGAGTGACATGTTGGCTGTCAGAAACCTTCTTGATGTGCAAGGCATCATTCCTGTTAAAAGAAAGAAGAAGAAAAAAATCTAATAACATGGCTGACTAACTGCTCAGCGTGCATGTCTTGCTGTTGTGAGTTTGCATGAAAAGAAGTGAGCATAAATTAAAGCTGAGCACTGACATCCCTTCATTGCTCTTTTCTGAAGAAAAAAAAAAAGCCTCTGGAAATGGAAGAAAAATTCTGACTTGGAACATAGTAATTGTGTTAATCCTTCAGACCTGATCCCAGTTTGCCAGGTAATTCCTGGAATTTGGCACTCAATTTCTGAAAGGAAATTGGGCTTAAGATACGCAGCCCCTCTGATCTCCAGAGTAACTCAAAGGCTGCCAGAGTTGAAAGTTTGAATGTTGGTGTCTTCGCTCCTTTGCTCTATTGTTTTTAGGTTTGAACTAAAAAATAAATAAATTTCCTTGAAATTAAACAATGCTTTCTTTGTCCTGCACTGCTCTTGAAAAGGAGATTTTTCCAATTTAATTTGTCCCAATAACCTATTTGTTGTAATATTTAAATGTTTCATGTCATAAAATTTTGATATCAAAGATAACCCAATTTTTTTTTGTATTTTTTGTATCATGAACTTGGGGTTAAAACATACTTAGTTGTAAGCATAGCCTACCAAATGCTCTGCTAATCAGGCATATTTCAACAGCTAAATAGAGCTCCAAGAATTAACAGAAACTATGATTTGGAGACAAAAAGAGCACAAGAACAGATTTCAAGAGATGTTATAGTCTTCTCTGCCTGCAGAGTAAATATGATTAATCTCTTTGCAGCTGCTGCTGGCTGTTTTAACAGAATGCGGACAGCTTGGAGGTTAGCAAATATTTAGCATAATCTAATTTCTCTATTTACAGATTTCCTATATTTTTAGAATGATCCAACCCAAGAGCTTCTTATCCTTTATAAAAAAAAAAAAAAGAGGTCTTTTGCCTAAAGGCCTCATAAAGTGTATTGTGAGGGATTGCCTTTGATGCAATTAACTGGTTTTCCTTAGATAGAATGATTTGAATCAATTTGACTGGATGATCTGGTGAACTGTAAAGTGCCTTGAGTTGACATTTGTTGTCAATTGGTGCTATAGAAATAAACTGAATTTAATTGAATTAAAGTAGTTTGTTGACAATATACTTCATACAGCAGGTTGTTTTGTATACTTAATATATACAGTTGTGCTTGCAACTTCACATACCCTTCCATTAAATGCAAAAAAAAATCAGCTGCCAGTAAAATAAATTGAAATTGATTATTGTTATAATAAATAAAAAAATATAAAAAATGGAAATCATGACATGGATTTTTTATTTATTAATACATAAAATTGTTCATAAATATTCAGACTTCTGCACCTGTTGACATGTATTTTGGTGCATCAGCCACTTTAAACGATTGAATATATATATTTATTTATCCAGATTAACTTTGTGTCCACCCAATTTTTCTGTGATGATGTGAAAGATTAAAGGGTGTAAATACAAAAAAAATAAAGAAGAATTTTCTTGCACTAAGCCTCAACGAATCTGCTGACTCTGGATAAATACTGTTCGGCTGCACGCATTGTATTTGTGCGTTCAGTGTTGCTGTAAACACACTTTTTGAGTCTCAGAGGCCGTCATGATTCATTCCATCTCGACTGCACCCCTGTAACGAGGGGAGAAGCTTATCATCTGTCTCCTTGTCTCATGCCCTCTAGCAGCCAGTCTTCAAACAGTGATGTACCCATCACTGACACACCTTAATTGCTCCACAGGAAACGTATAGGAAGAAGCCGCAACCACACATATAATCATCATATTAAGAAGGAGCTTCAGGTGAGACTCCCAAAAAATTGTAATCCTACTGCTACAACATTTTCAGGGTAAGGTGAGCCAGCTACCTCCTTAAAAGCTATGATAACCTATCCAATATCAGAAACTAATGAGGCAGAAAGAGGAGCCAGAGCAGACAGACACTATCATTTCAGCTCCATGCTTTTTCATAAGATAAGCTTTGTCAGAGGTCAGATAGTGTGTGATAGCTTGACCAATTTCTAGAACCATTTCTGGCAGCAGCTTTCGATTTGATGGCAGCTCGGATTGTCGACAGTGGCGAATGAGCAGCAGCCGTAGTGCTTTCGCCTCACAGGGGAAATCTTTTAGGGCTGCACAGAGTTGAACCACCGAGCGCTTTTACTCCCGGTAAGAAGATTGCTCTCATGTTTTATTGAACGCTGCCCTCGGCGCCTCTCATCCTTGACAATCTGATTCTATGAAGGCCCACCTCCTGACCTTAATGTGCGACCAATAGGGTGTTGCATTTCACTCAGGCTGACCCCTCAATCATCGTCATCAGCCTCACGGAACCTTTGGATAGACTTTATAGGCTGCCATAAGACCGGATTAATATATTTGCTGCCCTCCTACTTTGTATCTTTCTGTCCTTGCTCATAAATAACCAGGGTCATCATTGCATTTCTTGAATTCATTAGATCACATATAAGGCTAGACAACCTCCTATCTATTTTTCCTGTCGCTCTAATGCCTTCCATTCAAAGTATAGACATTGCATATGAAATTAAATATGTAGGACTGACTGAACCATAATTTAAATTTGAGTTAAACTTCATTGTAACCTGTCTAAAAGCACGATTGAACTTTTCCACCTTGTAATCGATCTGACCAGTTTTATGATGTACTTTTATCAAATGTGTTTAATTTAGGTCAAGGCTTTTCATCTTGCCAGCTACTGCCTGTAAGACCGCTGTAGCTGTCACTCAAAATACGTTTTAGAGGAGATTTAATTTACTAATGCTGCCATGGAGCCAGTGATGCTGCCACATAAAATAAACTTTGTCTTCTATTATCTGTTTTATCACTTAATGTCCACATAGTTTAAAAAAGTACCAGGAACGGCATCGTCTAAAGTGTTCCTTTACTACTAAGTCAACAAAATCATGCTTTCCATGTTATTTAGAGTTCACTCTTACATTGGGATTTTCATATATTTATCCCTCTGAATTCCTGAAATAATACAATCATCTTTTTATCTATCTATCTATCTATCTATCTATCTATCTATCTATCTATCTATCTATCTATCTATCTATCTATCTATCTATCTATCTATCTTTCTATCTATCTATCTATCTATCTATCTATCTATCTATCTATCTATCTATCTATCTATCTATCTATCTATCTATCTATCTATCTATCTATCTATCTATCTATCTATCTATCTATCTATCTATCATCTATCTGTCTGTCTGTCTGTCTGTCTGTCTGTCTGTCTGTCTGTCTGTCTATCTATCTATCTATCTATCTATCTATCTATCTAATGTGCTTTAGGACTATGTTTGCGACTGAAGCAAACCTAATGTTCAAATCTTTACCAACAGTCAGTCTTCCTCAATGCTTCTTTTTCTCTGTCTCCTAAGCATCCAGCTTAAATCTATCTATCTATCTAAACTTAATTTATCTAAACTTTATTTCTTTGTTTCCGCTTTGTTTTTGCTGTATTTACCAGTGAAGTGCTTTGTATCAGTGTAACAAGACAGAACATATATGAACAGATGTACAATATTGTGCATGTGTGTGATATAATGAGTAAACAGTGACCTATTTAGAAGCAGTAATGCGACTTTAAGTTTGGTAGCCAACTGCGGTAAAACTTAAAGAAGTAAACAATAGAGCAGTGGAGCTGAGCAAGTCATCAACCCAGAGTGGAAGTTTGAAAGGAAAGAGGAAAAATTCAATATAATGTGTGAAAAATTATTAAATATAGGGATAGTGTTGCTTTTCACTGAAGCAGGAACTAAAGATTTCCCTGCCAAGTTGATGGATGTGTCAGCATACAGCCTTACTTATCCTAAAACTACTGATGGCAACGCTATTCAAGGCTCCTTGTTATACTGATGGAATAATCTATTGGGTGTGTAATGTATACGACAGCTGCAATTGCTCAAAGTCTCAAATTTGGTAGAATAGGGTAGAAACTGTGTGAGTGCTTGCTACTATGAGAAAAAGCAGTTTGAGATTACAAATTCTGCAGATTGGGAGAATAGAGATAAAATGAAGCAGAATGATGAAAAGGGGTCCCTATGTCCTCCAGCAGTCTAAGCCTATAGCAGCATAACAACAGAGAAAGCTCAGGATAACCTAAGCCACTCTATCTATAAGCTTTTTCAAAAAAGAAAGTTTTAAGTAGTGTTGATACCAGTGTCTGACGGGGCCCCGATACTGCCCTAAAATGGTGGTATCGGCGAGTACAAACAAATATGGCATCGATACCATTTTGAGAGCCACAAGTTTATTCAACTATTGTCACCCACTGCAGGTAGGCAATAAAAAGTTCTACTGGATTCACTTTGTATTAGATTTTTTCCTGCTTCACAAAGGTAGGCAGCAGCTTGACAAAGCCATGATGGCAATTATTTTACATTGTTATGGTATCGGTATCGGCCGATACTGCACAGCCAGGTATCGGGTATCTGGATCGGGGCCAAAAAATGGCATCGGCGCAACACTAGTTTTAAGCCTTGCCTTAAAAGTAGACAGGGTGTCTGCCTCTCGGACTAAAATTGGTGGTTAGTTCCTCAGGAGAGGAGCCTGATAACTAAATGATCAGCCTCCCATTCTACTTTTAGAAATTCTAGGAACCACTAGTAAACCTGCAGATTGAGAGCAAAGTGCTCTATTAGGAACATAATGAATGATCATATATCTTATACAGTATAAGACGGAGCTTGGCCATGTACTGATCACACCCAACTAAATTATTTTCAGGCTTATAGAAGAGCATGTAAGCAGGGCCTTGGCCCTCTGACTGAAATGGTCACTGTATATATAACACATTTAAGACAGCAGCATGCCCCTGTTGGAATAAGCTTTGTGGCTCTGTGATGGTTGCAGCTACTATATTTAGTTGCGCTGAGTGAAACTGAACTGCCGGTTAATACAATTTCGGACCAACCTCTCCAGCCAGGTAATGGTGATTTAGATTTCAGCTGGTTGACTGTTTTTCTGGTTGCTGATATTTCTGAAAGAGCTGTTAGAACGAACTAATATGAACTGAGTGATGCACAGATTTCCTAGAGGAAAACGACCCCCAAAACCTGGTGTTCAGTGCATTATGTTGTTACAGAAAACCTGTTCACAGGAACAGTTGCTCCTCTCTAGTGGTGGCTCTGTGTCGGTGCCATCCATCCATTGAATGACGTACGTAATTAAAACTATACCGGCTGCTCTCATGTGTAGGGGATTTCCTCCCCCTAGTGGCCAATCTGTATTTTGCCTGGTTGCACCCCCTGGTGGCAAAACTGTGTCAACGCAACCACACTTTGAATTTCCTAGGAGAAGGCACCCTTCCTCTACCTGGAAAGTTAACTTGCACATTACAGTTAAACGCACATATTTTTATATCTGCCGTTTAGGCAAATAGAACTTCAGCAAATGGAGCTTTAGGTTGTCCCTCCGTAAAAGTTCAAAAAAATCCAATGACTTGGTTTCCAAGATTTGAAGATGTTTCGCTACATCTCCAGGAAGCTTACTCAATTCAAATGTCTGGATCCACAGTGAGTTTGAGTCCTTTAATAGACAAGGCCTTGTATTGCTTGGAAACATGCAAATGGCAACTAGTGAATGGGTCGTTTGGTTCCATTGTTAGCCTGTAATATCTGAAACCTGTCTATGATTCTGAAGGTCGGTCAACAAAGGGGGGGATTGTCTCCTGCTTTAGGAGACAATCCAGCTTTAGGTTGTGTTTTGCTAACAGGGTTAGTGATTGTACTGGTGACCTGTCCAGGGTGTACCCCGCCTCTCGCCCGTAGACAGCTGGAGATAGGCACCAGCACCCCTCGCGACCCCACTTGGGATCAAGCGTGTAAGAAAATGGATGGATGGATGGATGGATGGATGGATGGATGGATGGATGGATGGATTAGTGATTGTAGATTGGGATCTATGTAACCTACGTTGTCATTACCCTAGTTAATAGAATTAATAGAATGGATAGGGAACAGGATCAGATAGCAGAAGGTGGAGCGTCTTCGCCTCCTGTAGTAATGGAAGCTCTAGTTTTAATTAGCTCATTGATCTCTTTATCTACAGAACAACATATAACTTTGAATAGTCTCAGCATAGAAGCTTGTGAAAGTGAGATTCAGAAACTTGTTGAGCCAACTAGAAATCCCAAAAGCAATCTACTGATTGAGGATGTGACGGGTCAGCTGTATCAGGAAAAAGTCACAGAACTGTGTCTGAAGGCTGAAGCGAGAGCTAGAAGGGTGGAAGCGTGTAGATAGGCGTCTTTTACTGTCCTGAATGAGTGGCAAAGGATGGAACCCCCCCTGTTCACATGAAGAAGGGTCAGACTTGAATGGCATGTACAGTTCAGGTTACAGAGCAATGCAGGGCATTATCAGAGGGTTTTGCTGAATTCTTCAACCTGTCCACACAGCTTTCCACACCATTTGTCACCCTTCATCATTGTTCCAGTAGACAAAAACAGCAGCCACCACCTGCGTCAATCATCATCATTGGAGTCATCATGAAATGCTTTAAGAGGATCCTCCAAAAGCACATAAAGGACATCCTGTAGTTTGCTTGCACGGAAAATTTGTTCTACAAAGGATGCTGTCTCATTAGCACTTCAAAGGGCCCCGACTCATCTCCAGCATCCTAACACCTTTGTTAGTGGTTCTCCAGGCTCTTCTGAAATCCACAATGATTGTCTTGGTTGGGGATTAGCATCAGCTATTAATCTTAATAAATACTGACATAGAAATATGCAGCAGCGGTGTTGCAATTGCATGTTTCACAGATATTCAACACTCTGAATTTTCTGTCGAAAGATAATAATGAAAAAAATGGGCATTCTATTTGCAGTAGGGTAATTATTTTGAAATATAAGCAACCCTTTGAAAAAACAAAGTAAAAAATGACCAACACAAGGAAAGAGGGCTGTTGCCTATATTTGGCAGTCTAGGGGCAAAAGGCAGGGTAAACCCTAGACAGGTCACCAGTGACACAAAGTCATTCCTTAAGGCAATTTAAGTCGGGCATACACTGTGCCATTTTTTTGCCCTTTTCAGTCGTGTGAGAATTTTCAGATTGAGTCGACTTTCAGCCCGATTGTGTGTCATGCGTCATGTACTGTACACGGGGTAACGAGGGGCGATGAGCCTCTCACGACCAGCTACCGATCAGGAATTGTGAGGTCGGGAGAAAACAAAACATATTTGATTTTCAGTCGACCGTCGTGGGCAAATTGCTCAATGGGCATGGGTAAACAAGGACTTTTCTTGTTCTTCGTCACTGTGGAGCTGAGTCCAACGTGTTTTTTAGACGTACAGTGTGAGCAGGTAGATCGGATCTGAGTGTCGTGCTACACAGTGTAAGATCTTACATCCTGAGCTGTGAACTCACACTGTACGACGAAACCGCACAGTGTATGCCCAGCTTTAGAGAAGCCAATAGACAGTTAAGTTTTTGGACTGCGGGAGTAAGCCAAAATTCCCAGAGATCCCACTCATGCCCAGGGAGAACATGCACACTCCATGCGAAAAGACACAGGGCCGGATGTCAAACCCAGGACCTTCTTACTGCAAGGCAACAGTGCTAAACACTGTTGCACCATGCACCCCATCCTAAACACATTCTAATTCAATTCAATTCATAGATACTTTTGGTAATCCCAAAGGGAAATTAAATGTAGCAGTATCTCAAGACAGTCTTTCAAGAAGATGCCAGTCGGCCTCGGCAGATGGCTGCTCACATGGAGCCTGGCTCTGGCGGAGGTATCTAAATGTTAAAAGTGAGTTTTTTCTCTCCACTTTTGCCACAAGCATGCTTAGCGTGAGGGATTGCATTCAAGTCAATGAGCCGATGCAATCAACTGGTTTTCCGTAGATAGAAAACTTTGAATCAATTTGTCTGGTGAACTGGAAAGTGCCTTGAGATGACATGTATTGTGAGTTGGCGCTATATATAAATACTGAATTGAATTGAATTACATAAAAAAAAATAAAAATTAGTTTAGCTAAGTAGGCCTTTATATTATTAAGTATATAACTGTCATTTGTAGTTCATGGTTATGTGTGTTGATTTACTTTAATGTAAATTTTACTTTATGGTTTTATTGTGTGTTTGAATGTTAATGCATTTCACGATGTCTAGTTCCCCATCAGTGTTATCACAGGAATCTACATTTTTCTGCAGCATAATGATACATGTTTGTTTGCTTAAAGTAACCATTAGTTTGTCAGAAAAGGCATTGAAACAGTCATATTAATCCACAGACTGAAAAAAGAAACAATTTGATAAATAGATATATCCATCAAATAAGTTCCTTTTCTGGAAACACTGAGGAAAGTCAAAACATTGTTCCTTTTCTGTTATTTTTCAAACTTTGGATTACTGTATCTTGATGACAATGTAACCATAAATATTACAATATCTGTTTAATCTCTTTGTTTTTTAACATTAACTTTATATTAACAGTAAGTCAGGAAAAGACTGATCTGTTTAATAAAACATCGAGGTTTTGCTCTGCACAAAATGATCCATGTAAAAAGCACATGTATGTATAATTTTTTATCAAAATGTGAAAATCACTTTAGATACTATTCCTCAGGCTATGAAAAGTAATAACTTTTTGGATGTCATATTTTATTCTTCTCACTGATAATTGTTCATTGCTTCTCCAAGACAATGATTTGTCTCTTTGAAATGTCTAAGCTGCTTCACTGACAACCGAGAAAACCTGAGAGGGAAGAAAGGCTTGGCTCCTTCAAATGGAAGGGAACTTGACTGAGTAACCAAACATATGTTTTACAGTTTTTCAGCTTCCATTTGCTTTGCAGGTTTTGAGAGACAGCTCCCAAAAGGGGAGATCACATCAAATTTCTCTCTCAGCTGAATGATCATTAAGCTGCTTTGTTTTCATTCAGCCATTTTTTTGTGGATGACAAGAATATGAAAAAGGGTGCAGAAAATTTTAAGATTTTCCTGAGCAATTTGACATTTATGCAAAACCAATGTTTCTTACCACAATCAACGTAAGGCCAAATTGCATAATGAGCTGCACGCTGCCTCCCCCAGATGCAAAAATCTGCAGGCATAACAGAGAAAAAAGCTATTTCCCTGATGTTTTAAAAAATAATTTGATAGGATTATTGAATGTCTCGCCATACTAAAAAAATTACATTCTTTTTACAGCTAGCTCTAAAGCAAATTGCTTCTTGGGATTGATGATAAAGATTCTTAAACCAGAATAAATAGAAACTTACAATGCCCCTTACTCATCACTGCATTCTTTATGATCTAGTTGGTTGGACATCACTAACAATTCATAGAAAACAGCACTGGTATATCTTTATCTATAAAGCAATACTTGGTAAACTCCCACTGTACCTCTGTAACCTCCTCTCTGTGAAGTTCTGATAGTTATCAGTTGCGCTCCTCTCAGTGGTTACTTTTGAATGTACCCTAAGCTTCAACTGAGTTGGGAAAAACTGCATTCTCTGCAAAGACGGACGTAATGATCTTTGGCAGATCCACTGCTGATTCCGTGACCAGTCTTGGCTCCTTGGCTCAGTACGTTAAGCCGGTTATTACAAATTTAGGGGTTAAGATGGATGCTGGTCTTAAAATGGAAGCGCACATCAGAGCCGTTATAAAGTCCAGCTTTTTCCACTTAAGGCAGCTAGCAAAAGTAAAACCCATTCTTTCCAGACAGCATTTTGAAACAGTGATACATGCATTTGTGACCACACGGCTGGATTACTGTAACTCACTTTATACAGGGGTCAGTGACTTGTATATTTCTCATCTTCAGAGGGTTCAAAATGCTGCTGCACGTCTTTTAACAGGTACACGAAAATTCGACCACATTTCCCCTGTTTTAGCTTCCTTACACTGGCTGCCAGTACATTTTAGGATTAATTTTAAAATTCTTTTATTTGTTTTTAAAACTCTTAATGGCCTTGCTCCTTCTTATCTGTCTGAGCTGTTACATTCTTATACACCCTCCCGTTCCCTCAGGTCAGCTGATCAGTTGCTTCTGAGGGTCCCAAAGACAAAATGCAAGCTCAGAGGAGACCGTGCTTTTTCTGTGGCAGCTCCTAAGCTGTGGAATGATCTGCCTCTGAGCATAAGACAGGCCTCTTCTCTTGCTGTTTTTAAGTCCCTTCTTAAGACTCATCTTTTTTCCTTGGCTTTTGGCACAATTTGAGAGGTTTTACTTTGTTTTATTCTTTTTGTATACTAATATGTATTTTACACTCGTTTTTTCTCTATTTTATAATTTTATTGTATTTTATGATTGTGTACAGCACTTTGGTCCTGTTCGGTGTATAAAGTGCTTCATAAATAAAGTTGGTATGGTATGGTATTCTCCTACTCTGCATCTTGGGGATGGAATAACCTTCAGAAAGAGCTCAAATTAGAAACTCTCGTGTCCATTAATGAATTTAAAGTAACCATGAAGAATGTAGTGATGGAGATATGTGCTTGTTTTTCCTAAGATGCTCAATGTGTTTTAACATACTGCTCTGATTTTATTATGAAAAATGTAATATGTTGTAAATATGTATGAACTTCCTTTGGTTTGGCTGCTACCTTCCCCAGGTCTCTCTTGAAAAAGAGATTCTGAATCTCAATGGGACTTCCTGGTTACATAAAGGTAAAAAAAAAAAAAGCCTTCTAAAGAAAATGTATATAAAGTGACTAAAAGTATTAAGTAAAACTGTACAAATTCTCCTTAGCAACATGAGAAAGGTCTGTTTTCCAAAAAAGGAAAATTAAAAACAATCCACTGGACTTTATTTTCAAAGTTTGAAGATGTTTCACTTCCCATCCAGGAAGCTTTTTCAATTCAAAATGTCAGGAATAACGTTGAGTTGGAGGTTTTATACAGTACCCCCATCAAAACCTTGTTTTCGTTTTGAAAACATGCAAATTGAAATGGACGAAGGGGTCCACCCCTTTGGAATGGGGGTCATTTGGCTTCTTTTTCTAGCCTTCAATGCCCAGTACCCATCTAAGTGTCTCAAAAGGGGGGTTGTTGAAGGGAATCGGTAGCCTGGCTGAATACGCGAGGTCCTCCACTCTCCTGTAAAGGGGCTGGGGCTGTGATGATAGCGGGAACGGATTAACTCAATTGCTGCACTGTAGGTTTTGAAAGCTGGAGTCCACCCCCTCTGTTTAAGGTTGTTTTTTCTTTCTCAACATAGATTGCTTCCTTCACGCACAGAGAAAGGTCTGTAATTTTGAACATACGAACACTTAACTATGAGAGACAATATGACAGAAATGACAGGAAATTGTATTATTGGACTTAAAAGAAATTATTTGTTATTTATGGTGGAAAAAAGTATTTAGGCCTCCACAAACAAGCAAGATGTCTGACCCTCACAGACATGTAGCTTGTTCACGAGAAAGCTCTTCTGTTTTCCACTCATTACCTGAATGAATGGAACCTGTTTCAATGTGTTATCTGTATAAAAGACACTTGTTTCTATTCAACACCCTTCACTTGGAGACCCCTTAAAACATCCAGTGCAACCAATCCTGTTTAAAAGTCACCAAGTATAAACCCAGTGTTTCTATGAATGCTAAGGAGGCTTGTTAGAAAACGGTAGTGAACAAACAGCATTATAGGGACCAAAGAACAAAGCATGGAAGGAATAAACCAAAACAACAGACTAAGAGCCAATAATGCATAAAAAACAAAGGAAAATAATGAAAAGCTGATTCAAAAAGATTTGATTTTAATTAGCTTTTGAAAGACACTACAGACTCTGCTTATCTCACGTCAATAGGAAGAGATTTCCAGAGTCTGGGGGCCACCTAAGAGAAGGCTCTCTTTTTATTTTTATATTAGTATGGGGAACCATCAGCAGGGCCTGATCACAGAAACCTCAGAAACCTGCCATAGACATACGGATACCAGGTCTTCTGAGGTAACCTGTTATTGTCTGTGAAGAGCTGTCCAAGATGGTAAAAGAATCTTAAATCACACTCCCAAATAAAGAAGCCAGTCGAGGGTTTTGTCAGATTCCTGGTAGGGACAAAAAAAGCAGACAGGGCTGATATAAAGATTAAAATTTCAAAATAAGGTAAGGATATAAAACCATATCAGAAAGAATTACCCACCTGGCTAGAGACTCATGGCAGTTCTGTGTGTGGAGTAAAACTAACACGATACAATACCTGCACGCACCATATCCATAGTGAAAAATAGAGATGGTCACTTTACTTTTCTGCTGCAGGGAAGCTTTTTAGTTGATAAGAAATTCACTTTAATATTTCTAAATGTTGCAAATCCTTTGAAGATTGTGAAAAGACTAGAGGCAGACGTTTACTATCAAGTAGCACAGTCACCCTAAACATGAAGCCATTCCTGCAACAGAACAGTTCAGATCAAAGTGTGATCATGTAGAATATATGGGTTAAAGTCCAGACCTGCATCCAATTGACAGTAGCTTGAAATTTAAAATTCATGGATGTCCTAAATCGAATCCCTTGAGCTACTTTAGAAAGTAGAATGGCCAAAAAAATGAGTGAAGCTGTGTAGATGTGCTGGTATAGATATGCACACAAGAGACTCACAGCTCTAACTTTGTAATAAGGTGACTCAACTAAACTTTTTGGGGGGTTTAAATGCCACTGGGACATCATGTTTAGAAAAATAAATGCCTCAGTGTCTGGGTTTTGGTGCATGTTCTTTACCTGCTATTTTGTTTTCATATTCTCTGTTGCAGACTTTGTATAGTTATCCATGAGAGGATGTAAAAAATGTGAAATGTAAACAATAGTGGCAGATTGTCTGTTCTGTCTGTCTCAGTTTCAGTTTCAGATAGGGGATAGGTAGAAAAAGTGTTTTATTGCAAACCCACTCACACGGATCAGAATTTGCGGCTTGAGTCCTATCAGCCGCTGGAGAACACCTTAGGAGTCAGTAGGTGCTGCAACACAAGAGCTAAGAAGAAGTAGAAATTACACACAAGACAGTCTGTTGAGCAACGCGGTTATCATAAATGATGTGTTATCATAACTAGAGCAGTAATCATTCTATATGTAACAGGAGCTTTAGAGAAAGTGAGATGTTTATTTTCTAAATATAATGTCTCAATGGCTTTTTAAGTCCAAAACACATTATGGCAGAGATTGGTTTACCCCAAAAGACTGGGCTCCTGGCACAAACAGAATAAAATTGCATATGCTGTTAAGTGTCAGTTATTCAAACAAAGTAAATATTGGCCAAAATAAGAAAAATGACCATGTGCTGGAGATAAATTCACTGCAAAAAATCTAAATCTAGACACTGTAACTCATTTTTTTTCTTAAAATAAGTGCATTTGTTCTTGAATTGAGGAGGTAAAAGAGACATTCTGCCAATGGAACAAGACAATTTACACTTCAAATAAGAAAACACAATTGTCGCATTGTCTTATTTCAAGTGCATATTATCTAATTATCTTATTTTAAGAGTAAAATTACTCATTCCATTGGCAAACTATCTCATTTACCTACTTAAATTAGGAGTGAATACACTTAATTTAGGAAATTTTTACTTATTTCTAGATTGTTTTTGCAGTGAATATCATCAGGCCAATATTCAACAGGTTACTGTCATCTCCAAGCCAGGAGTCACTCTATCAAGGGTGAAGATGTTCTCATTCTGGATAGAGAGGAATGCTGGTTTAAAAGAGGAGCAAAGAAAGAAAAAAGTGTCAACAATCTAACTTTGAACAGATTTTAACTTTATTTCTGTCTGTCCCAGTCTCAGAGGTGCTTTTGTTCCTTGTTTGCATATGAGGTACCGGTTTGGATTTTTACCATGATCAAGTTGTTCCAAGGTAGTGGTTATAAGTCTGAGTTTACATGTAACTCTTTAGAAGTATGACGTTTCTTAGATAAGAGAGGAAAATATTGACAATGAAAAACCGTGAAGAAGACTTACTTACAGGTGCTGGTCATAAAATTAGAATATCATGAAAAAGTAGATTGATTTCAGTAATTCCATTTAAAAAGTGAAACTTGTATATTATATTCATACATTACATACAAACTCATATATTTCAGATGTTTATTTTGTTTAATTTTGATGATTACAAATGACAACAAATGAAAATCTCAAATTCATCATATCAGAAAATTAGAATATTACTGAAGACCAATAAAAACAAAGGATTTATAGAAATGTTGGCCAACTGAAAAGTATGAACATGAAAAGTATGAGCATGTACAGCACTCAGTATTTAGTTGGGCCTCCTTTGGCCTGTATTACTGCAGCAATGCGGCGTGGCATGGAGTCGAGCAGTCTGTGGCACTGCTCAGGTGTTATGATAGCCCAGGTTGCTCTAATAGTGGCTTTTAGCTCTTCTGAATTGTTGGGTCTGGTGTATTGCATCTTCTTCTTCACAATACCCCATAGATTTTCTATGGGGTTAAGGTCAGGAGAGTTTGCTGGCCAATTAAGAACAGGGATACCATGGTCCTTCAACCAGGTACTGGTAGCTTTGGCACTGTGTGCAGGTGCCAAGTCCTGTTGGAAAATGAAATCTGCATCTCCAAAAAGTTGGTCAGCTGCAGGAAGCATGAAGTGCTCTAAAACTTCCTGGTATGTGGCTGCGTTGACCCTGGATCTCAGAAAACACAATGGACCAACACCAGCAGATGACATGGCACCCCAAACCATCACTGACTGTGGAAACTTTACACTGGACTTCAAGCAACGTGGATGAAGTGCCTCTCTTCTTTTCCTCCAGACTCTGGGACCTTGATTTCCAAAGGAAATGCAAAATTTACTTTCATCAGAGAACATGACTTTGGACCACTCACCAGCAGTCCAGTCCTGTTTCTCTTTAGCCCAGGCAAGACGCTTCTGACGCTGTCTGTGGTTCAAGAGTGGCTTGACACAAGGAATGCGACAGCAGAAACCCATGTCTTTCATACGTCTGTGTGTGGTGGTTCTTGAAGCACTCACTCCAGCTGCAGTCCACTCTTTGTGAATCTCCCCCACATTTTTGAATGGGTTTTGTTTCACAATCCTCTCCAGGGTGCGGTTATCTCTCTTGCTTGTACACTTTTTTCGACCACATCTTTTCCTTCCCTTCGCCTCTCTATTAATGTGCTTGGACACTGAGCTCTGTGAACAGCCAGCCTCTTTAGCGATGACCTTTTGTGTCTTGCCCTCCTTGTGCAAGGTGTCGATGGTCGTCTTTTGGACAACTGTCAAGTCAGCAGTCTTCCCCATGATTGTGTAGCCTATAGAACTAGACTGAAAGACCATTTAAAGGCTTTTGCAGGTGGTTTGAGTTAATTAGCTGATTAGAGTGTGGCACCAGGGGCCATCAATTTTGAACCTTTTCACAATATTCTAATTTTCTGATATGATGAATTTGAGATTTTCATTTGTTGTCATTTGTAATCATCAAAATTAAACAAAATAAACATCTGAAATATATGAGTTTGTATGTAATGTATAAATATAATATACAAGTTTCACTTTTTAAATGGAATTACTGAAATCAATCTACTTTTTCATGATATTCTAATTTTATGACCAGCACCTGTAATCTTTTTAGGCTTTTTTAACTGGATTACTCAAATGCAGAAGGAAATATATTGTCTCTTCTAATTTTCATTGTTTATTTATTTATTTATTTTTAAATTGATATAAATACATTCTTTCTTGTTATAAAAAAAAATATGAAAAAAGGTTGATATCTATAAATACCTTTGCAAATTAGAGTCCAGCATATCTAATGAATCATGTTTGTTTAAGTAATACTTTTTTCTACTTGCATCGTATAATTTCATAGCTTGTTGAGACATGCCTTCCTCAGCGAAATCAAGAAGGAGCCTCAAATTTCAAGTAAAGCCTTGAGTTGAGTGACCCTCCATGCATGTTTGTGCATGAGCATCACACTGGGGCCTGGATGGCTCTGCCCGGACTGGTGCTGCAGACTTCTCTGTTGTGGTGGTGCAAGGATTACTACGGGGATTAGCAGGCTACTGGCAGCACCCATCAATGGGACAGAAATGACATTTCCCATCATATATCCTCTCCATCTCCAACCCGCCTTTTCCACTTTGCAGACTTAAAATGCCAGAAACAGCAGATTACATGAGCTCAACTGCAAAGGAAGAAGTCACACATCGCGCAGTGGAGATCAGGCTAAACAAACTTGTCTTTAACTGCCTGGTAACATTCAGCCCATATACTGAGATCTGCCCCTCATGGCTTAGTTTAGACAAGATTAGGACATTGCAAGCAACACTGCCTAGCTTTAATATCATTAAAAAAAACACCTATTTTAAATAAAAGTTCCAGTATCACGATTTGAACCCATTTTCTGGCTATATTTTGATTTCATGATCTTTGCACTATGGGGAGTTATGGAAACTGGCCCTTTAAAAGGGCTTTAAAACACCCAGAGCATAGCAATAATTTGTATTTACCAATATAACATGTTTCGGTGTACTTCTTGGTCAAAATGTTCCATAGTTTACTTTAAATGCCTGTAGGCAATAAGAGAAGATCAGCCTTTTTCTGTGTGTTTGAACCATCTGTGCCCATTTCTGTTCAGGTCTTTGCTCTAAACCTTTTAAATTTTCCAGACTTGGTATTAATGTTTGGAGAAAAGCAGCTTGCAGAGACACTCTGCCAGCATTTTAGGAGGGTGAATCTTCAAATTCCTTTTCATCTTTTATGCACTCAGAAAAATCATTTTTTCCTCTCATGCAATGAAGTCAACTACATGCTAAAATATTGCTTTTCTCTTTTCTATACATGTTTGTTTGAATTCAAATGTTATGGAAAAATATTACTTGGTATTAAAAGTCATAAGCCTTTGTTAGTGGAGAACAAAAAAGAGGCTTTACTTTTAAGGAAATTAGATAAAAACATCTGACGAAGCCTAATCTGTACGACTCTTCCAGAAAATACTTTGTTTTCAACAGAAGACCGATTGTGGCATTGGAGCAGTTTCCTCTACTTGAACATTACTTTGTCAATTTAAATTGTTGCAAACTGTATTAGACTTTACCAGCTTTAAAGTCTTCATAATTGTTACTGGTTCCTTCCATGAAAAAATGATCATATCAACAACCCTAAATAGCAACAGAACAAAGTGCAACAAAGCTGTGTCAAAGTTTATGATTAATAACTCACAAATTCTCGACGTAATTAAATCTATAATCTGCATCAAAATAATTGCCAGAAGTGTTAGAAATCAGCATGATGTTGGTGGGTATAATAAAACAACCTCAACCTAATCAGAGCTGAAAAGGTGTTAATATACACGTGGAGAAATATGAGAAATGTCAGTGTTTCTTAGCTCAAAATAACTTTGAAACCATCAACACAGCAGAAGCTGAGTTGATGGTTTAAATCTAGTAACATGACCCCACCACCCACCCAGGTAGCTTTGGGATAATTGTGAATAATTCATACCTATTTGATAGTTTAAATTTTACATCACATAAAAAAAAAACGAATCAAACTGTAGTTTTCTAGAAGCTAAAGTCTCTCTGGAGCAGATTAGAGATGTTATTTATGTTTATTTTAAGAGCATCTTCCATATGTTTTCAATTTCATTTTACAGCACATTTAGTTTCATATAATTCAGGTTATTTACTGTATAAAGCCTTATAAATAGAGAGGGTGTCTGCTTCACAGACATTTCTTATGTACATCCTGGTGTTTATGCATCTAAACAAGTTGTGTTTTTGAAATTTTATCTGCATTAATGCACTTTGAGCTTGATTATCTGATAAGTGTATGACCATTTGCATCGACTTAATCATGCAGCTACATGAAAACAAAAAGCATTAAAAGCACATACTTTTCTGATATATTTCTCATAGGTATGTTTCTGCACTATATGTTTTGTATCATATTTTAATTTCTAAACAGGATCTTGAAAAGCCACTCTTGTTAATACATGAGTCCAAGTAGGATGCCAAATTCTGTTATAGGAGCCACTATGATAATATACCACGGGTCTTATGTACAAGTCTGAGCTTGTGTCTGAAAAGGTGTAGGAGCGAGTAAAACTTATTGCTAACCCATTTACCCTCCTATAGTAACAAACTCTACTAATATTCACAATTCAATTTATTTCTATAGCTCCAATTCACAACACATGTCATCTCAATACTATTTACAGTTCACCAGATCATCCACTCTGATTGATGTTTTTTGTCTAAGGAAAACCAGTTGATTGCATCGACTCAAATGCAATTCCTCACGCTAAGCATGCTTGTAGCGACAGTGGAGAGGAAAAACTCCCTTTTAACAGGAAGAAACCTCCAGCAGAACCAGGCTCAGTGTGAGCGGCCATCTGCTGAGGCCGACTGGGGTTCAAGGAGACAGAAGCAGAGACACAAAAAGCAGCTGTAAAAGGCGGCCCCGTCCAGGAAACACACAGCCAGGCAGACGAGCTCCGAGCCAGGTCCCATGTCAGAGGATGAGGAGAGCACATCAATTTACTAGTACTAGTATTGCTCCAAAAGTCCCCCAAGTGGTCCAATAAATATATTAGATCAATAATTCACATGTAATCAAAATACACTTAATACATTTATAAATATGCACATTCACGTGTACCTACACATATATTCATTTCTGCAATTATTACGTAAATCCAGCGCGACCAGAACTATTGCAAAAATATGTATAAACCCATCGAAAGTGACATAGAGAACCCATTAATATGGTTAGTTATGCACTGGTAATGGTTAGGTTTAAGGATTTTGTCTGACAAAAAAAACAAAAAATAAGAAAAACAAAGACCTAGCATCTCCTTAAAATTAAGCCGTATGCATATTAATGATGAAGCAATACTGATATTTGGAGGAATATCCTCTCCAGGCAAAAATGGAAACAATTATCATGTTTCTGAATAAACTGTAAAGCTACATCCAGCAGCACAGGAGCTTAGCTTACAGCTTACAGGTGCTGGTCATAAAATTAGAATATCATGAAAAAGTAGATTGATTTCAGTAATTCCATTTAAAAAGTGAAACTTGTATATTATATTCATACATTACATACAAACTCATATATTTCAGATGTTTATTTTGTTTAATTTGGATGATTACAAATGACAACAAATGAAAATCTCAAATTCATCATATCAGAAAATTAGAATATTGTGAAAAGGTTCAAAATTGATGGCCCCTGGTGCCACACTCTAATCAGCTAATTAACTCAAACCACCTGCAAAAGCCTTTAAATGGTCTTTCAGTCTAGTTCTATAGGCTACACAATCATGGGGAAGACTGCTGACTTGACAGTTGTCCAAAAGACGACCATCGACACCTTGCACAAGGAGGGCAAGACACAAAAGGTCATCGCTAAAGAGGCTGGCTGTTCACAGAGCTCAGTGTCCAAGCACATTAATAGAGAGGCGAAGGGAAGGAAAAGATGTGGTCGAAAAAAGTGTACAAGCAAGAGAGATAACCGCACCCTGGAGAGGATTGTGAAACAAAACCCATTCAAAAATGTGGGGGAGATTCACAAAGAGTGGACTGCAGCTGGAGTGAGTGCTTCAAGAACCACCACACACAGACGTATGAAAGACATGGGTTTCTGCTGTCGCATTCCTTGTGTCAAGCCACTCTTGAACCACAGACAGCGTCAGAAGCGTCTTGCCTGGGCTAAAGAGAAACAGGACTGGACTGCTGGTGAGTGGTCCAAAGTCATGTTCTCTGATGAAAGTAAATTTTGCATTTCCTTTGGAAATCAAGGTCCCAGAGTCTGGAGGAAAAGAAGAGAGGCACTTCATCCACGTTGCTTGAAGTCCAGTGTAAAGTTTCCACAGTCAGTGATGGTTTGGGGTGCCATGTCATCTGCTGGTGTTGGTCCATTGTGTTTTCTGAGGTCCAGGGTCAACGCAGCCACATACCAGGAAGTTTTAGAGCACTTCATGCTTCCTGCAGCTGACCAACTTTTTGGAGATGCAGATTTCATTTTCCAACAGGACTTGGCACCTGCACACAGTGCCAAAGCTACCAGTACCTGGTTGAAGGACCATGGTATCCCTGTTCTTAATTGGCCAGCAAACTCTCCTGACCTTAACCCCATAGAAAATCTATGGGGTATTGTGAAGAAGAAGATGCAATACACCAGACCCAACAATTCAGAAGAGCTAAAAGCCACTATTAGAGCAACCTGGGCTATCATAACACCTGAGCAGTGCCACAGACTGATCGACTCCATGCCACGCCGCATTGCTGCAGTAATACAGGCCAAAGGAGGCCCAACTAAATACTGAGTGCTGTACATGCTCATACTTTTCATGTTTATACTTTTCAGTTGGCCAACATTTCTATAAATCCTTTGTTTTTATTGGTCTTCAGTAATATTCTAATTTTCTGATATGATGAATTTGAGATTTTCATTTGTTGTCATTTGTAATCATCAAAATTAAACAAAATAAACATCTGAAATATATGAGTTTGTATGTAATGTATGAATATAATATACAAGTTTCACTTTTTAAATGGAATTACTGAAATCAATCTACTTTTTCATGATATTCTAATTTTATGACCAGCACCTGTAAGGAATGTAAGTAAAAGCAAACAGGCATGCTTTGTCTTAAGGTAAAAAAAAATTCAGCCTTGGATCCATGACTGGATTTTATCGAAAGACTTTGAAGACAATTAGATGATACACTCAACAAACCCCCAGCCAAAGTTTTTATTTCAGACTGGAAATTTCCTGTTTATGTGTGTGGAAGCTTATTTTACTTTAAAAGAATGGGATTATTAATTTTCCTTTGTCCCCTGTCTTTCCACTGATATTAAATAAATTGAAGGTTTTTAATTCATGAGAAGAAGAAGAGATCGCAAACTTGAATAAGAATTCCTGATTAGAAGGTAAATAACTCTGTTTTTGAAAACATTAAAGCATTTCATGTATCACAGGGAAGCAGAACGATATCCTCACAGAGCAGGAAAGATAAAACAGAATATGTGAAGGACCTTTTGCTGAAATCCAAGGAGGAACGATGCACACAAACGTTTCACAATCAGGCTCTGTGTAGTCAGCATTTTTATTGCACTCAGTGTTATTCTAAAGCAATGTAAATTTAAGACCATCTTTTAAGACCATCTTTTCTCTGGGTTTGAAATGAAAATGAGACTGGAGACATTAAAGCGTTAGTGGAAGTGCGTGTGGCTAAATGCTCTTCTGCAGAAGTTACCTCGATCTGTCACACAGAAGGATGATGTACACTGAAAACACATTCCCTCCCTCCTGGCACTCACATCTATCTCCAATTTATGGCCACTCTCCCCACGCTGGCACATTTCTGCAGTGACATCCATCTATTTCAGCATCCTGACTAGAATATCAGGGAGCCTGTCTTGTTTCCCCGTCCTTAAGATGTTCAGGACGTTTTCTTGATAGATTTAACCATATGCTTTCTCTTCATCTGGAAGCAGAGTGTGACAAGTCAATAGTTTCTTGTTTCATGCAAAATGAAGGGCGATGGCGGAATTTTGAGGCAAGATTTATTTTCCTAAATAAACAGTATATAAATCAACCTTCCAGCTGTCACAATGGATTTACTAGTGAGCAGCAAAATCTAGTTACCATCAAGGCCAGTAGTGCAGTATGTCTATAAAAGAATATATGCTCTTTAACATATTCAATATACCATCATATTTGTAGGTTTCATTGTAGCTTTGAACATGCAGTGTATTAGTTTTCACATCCTATTTATCCATTTTCTTACACGCTTATCCCAAGTGGGGTCGCGAGGGGTGCTGGTGCCTATCTCCAGCAGTCATTGGGCGAGAGGTGGGGACAGGTTGCCAGTCCATCGCAGGGCAACACAGAGAAAAACAGGACAAACAACCATTCACACACACACTCACACCAAAGGAGAATTTTGAGAAGCCAGTTAACCCAACAGTCATGTTTTTGGACTGTGGGAGGAAGCCGGAGAACCCGGAGAGAACCCATGCACTATATAATTTCTGTATTTTGGAATGTAAAAAGAAGAATATATAGAGTGTTTCCCCCCAAAGATTTTACAAATTCAGCTTTCAGCTATAAAATACTAATTCCATCGGCAAGTCATTTTATTGGCCTACTCATATTAAGGGTAAATACACTTAGGAAATGTTTACTTATTGCAAGAACTTTTTTGCAGTGTGAACCTGGGACAATGACCTGCCATACCTAGGCTAAGAAAAAAAGCAGTGGACTGTGTTTTACTGGTTTGCAGTGCTTTTCACCTTTTTTCTAATGTGTTTTAACGGTATAGTATATAGGAAAAAATAAGGGCTATTTTTTTTCGTTCTACTTCACAGTTATTAACTATTTTCCATTGGTTTGTCTCATAAAACCCCACTAAAAAAGCCAAAAATCTTCTTGCCCTAATGTCTCCACGTGTAGTTAAAGAAAAGCAGCTTTTTTATATATATAAATAATAAAAAAAAAAGGTTAAAAAAAGAAAAAGAAAGAAAAGCAGCTGTTTTAAAACACGAGAATGAAGCGTCTCTTAACATCCTTCAGTGTGAGGAACAGGTAAATGGGAGAGGATCTGCATCATCCCACAGCAGCACCATGGCACAGTGGAGATACCCCAGCACACAGATGCATCTGCTTATCACTGTGCTGCAGGGATGGAGAAGCTCAACTATGCTTTCAGCTGTAGCGTAAGGCAGCCTCCTCCCGTCTCCAGATGCTCTGAGCTGTTAGTTATGCTCTCTGTGCATTGATATGTTAGCTAATCCTCTTTATTAGTTAATACAGGTGCTGGTCATAAAATTAGAATATCATGAAAAAGTAGATTGATTTCAGTAATTCCATTTAAAAAGTGAAACTTGTATATTATATTCATACATTACATACAAACTCATATATTTCAGATGTTTATTTTGTTTAATTTTGATGATTACAAATGACAACAAATGAAAATCCCAAATTCATCATATCAGAAAATTAGAATATTACTGAAGACCAATAAAAACAAAGGATTTATAGAAATGTTGGCCAACTGAAAAGTATGAACATGAAAAGTATGAGCATGTACAGCACTCAGTATTTAGTTGGGCCTCCTTTGGCCTGTATTACTGCAGCAATGCGGCGTGGCATGGAGTCGATCAGTCTGTGGCACTGCTCAGGTGTTATGATAGCCCAGGTTGCTCTAATAGTGGCTTTTAGCTCTTCTGAATTGTTGGGTCTGGTGTATTGCATCTTCTTCTTCACAATACCCCATAGATTTTCTATGGGGTTAAGGTCAGGAGAGTTTGCTGGCCAATTAAGAACAGGGATACCATGGTCCTTCAACCAGGTACTGGTAGCTTTGGCACTGTGTGCAGGTGCCAAGTCCTGTTGGAAAATGAAATCTGCATCTCCAAAAAGTTGGTCAGCTGCAGGAAGCATGAAGTGCTCTAAAACTTCCTGGTATGTGGCTGCGTTGACCCTGGACCTCAGAAAACACAATGGACCAACACCAGCAGATGACATGGCACCCCAAACCATCACTGACTGTGGAAACTTTACACTGGACTTCAAGCAACGTGGATGAAGTGCCTCTCTTCTTTTCCTCCAGACTCTGGGACCTTGATTTCCAAAGGAAATGCAAAATTTACTTTCATCAGAGAACATGACTTTGGACCACTCACCAGCAGTCCAGTCCTGTTTCTCTTTAGACGCTTCTGACGCTGTCTGTGGTTCAAGAGTGGCTTGACACAAGGAATGCGACAGCAGAAACCCATGTCTTTCATACGTCTGTGTGTGGTGGTTCTTGAAGCACTCACTCCAGCTGCAGTCCACTCTTTGTGAATCTCCCCCACATTTTTGAAGGGGTTTTGTTTCACAATCCTCTCCAGGGTGCGGTTATCTCTCTTGCTTGTACACTTTTTTCGACCACATCTTTTCCTTCCCTTCGCCTCTTTATTAATGTGCTTGGACACTGAGCTCTGTGAACAGCCAGCCTCTTTAGCGATGACCTTTTGTGTCTTGCCCTCCTTGTGCAAGGTGTCGATGGTCGTCTTTTGGACAACTGTCAAGTCAGCAGTCTTCCCCATGATTGTGTAGCCTATAGAACTAGACTGAAAGACCATTTAAAGGCTTTTGCAGGTGGTTTGAGTTAATTAGCTGATTAGAGTGTGGCACCAGGGGCCATCAATTTTGAACCTTTTCACAATATTCTAATTTTCTGATATGATGAATTTGAGATTTTCATTTGTTGTCATTTGTAATCATCAAAATTAAACAAAATAAACATCTGAAATATATGAGTTTGTATGTAATGTATGAATATAATATACAAGTTTCACTTTTTAAATGGAATTACTGAAATCAATCTACTTTTTCATGATATTCTAATTTTATGACCAGCACCTGTACATTTGCAGCAACAAGTTTCACACTAGAGCGTAAGTGAGTAATGTTCAATAGAGTGATATAGGTCACAGCATTCACCATTTTGGCCACTGAGTTAATGTGACCTTTTTTCTCTTAAAGATGCATTTTTAGTTTAATAAACTAATTGTATACCAGCTTCTGTTCTTTAGATATGCAAAGCAGAGCAAGCAAAATAAATTGTGTACATAAGAAATTCTGATCCTGATCCTAAACTGTAGGTACAGTAAAAGTTGTTCATAATCTATCATTAAAAATCCTCTTGACCATTAGAGGGCACTAAAAATCCACATGAGGCCTTCATACATTTCCTAACTGACAGAATAAACCATAATTACCTTTATTGGAAAAAATGGAAAACGGTTTTAAAGTTAATTAAAAGCAGACAAATTGTTAACCTTTCACAACTTTTTTTTTAGAAGTGTCTATAGTTCAGCTTCACTGAAGAGCACAGAATGTGAAGTACAGTGTGTCAAGTTCTGGCTAAAGTGTATCACTTGGAATGGAGCACATTTTTGGTTTAAATAAATCAGATTTTTGATAGTAAAGTAGAAAAAACGTTATATTAGTTTGGACCAATTTAATGAAAAAAAGAAAAACTTTGGATCCTAACTTTTGTATATGTATATGTAAGTACAATGTTGAAATAAACATTTTCAAACCGCCAATCTTACGACAAACATGAGAGCATATAAAAGCTGAAGGTTTTTATATTAAAAAGCTGAAATGTTTTTATTTTTAGCTGAAGTTTTTATATTTGTTAGCATTTTTTATTGATTAGCCCAGATTGTCCATCTTAATTTAACTATGAAGAAGGGGAACCCTCTGTGAAATGTTGGATCTGATGGCCAGATGTGGGTTGCCTGTACTACAGTTCCACCCCCCCCGTTTAACCTCTCAGAAAATCAACACATATATGTAAAAAAAAAAACATAAAAGGTTTAATCTTATACTGTAAATTCAATAACATTAGATAGTCTACTATGAATATATAAAAAGTCTGCTGATTAGAATTTTTTTTTTTTATTGTTAAATCCTTTGGTAGATGCAGCGTAAGGAAAAGGTTTTATGGGAACTTAAGCGGAAAAAGATTTGGGGTTTGACCTACATTGTAGCTCAAAACCTACCAGCTATCACTGCAGCACTATTACCGCTTTATAATCTGCAAACTATTATTTGCATATTTTCTACTAATCACAGCCTGTTTTAAAGTTAATTGGTAAACAAAACACATTCTTTGAAAAGAAACTCCACAACAAAATGTTTTTTTTTTTTTTTTCTGGAGAATCACATTAGTCACTGCAATTTATTTATTAAATCAGTAGCATTTGGGTCAGCGTGTTTTATAAAATGACATTGATAAATGCAGGGTATTTGTTTGCCAGATTTCTATGGTCTGGTGATGGTGTCCTATGAGCAGTATGTGTTAAAGGGGACTGTTAGTCTGGGTGCAGTCAGTTACAAAAATGTTCAATTATTAGTTGACATTTATACACATTGACATTTCTGA